>NC_043992.1:3228823-3296323 GCF_902150065.1 Myripristis murdjan | reverse complement strand
GCTTGGTGTTGTCTTGCTGAGAGTGTTCGATTTGTGTCTGAACTGTGCGTGCTGCTGCCCCTCTTGTAAAAGAGATTTAAATTTCAATGGTACTGAGCAGAGTAAATAAAGGTAAAATCCATAAATAAAAAGTCATCAGGATAAAAAAGGTGGATAAATTTCGGTTTGGGAGGGTCTTCTTCAGTCCTGACATCTTGTAACCAGGGGAGCTGAATGTTTTCACTCTGCAGTGCTTGTAGGCCAGATCACACAGTCCGAACAAACACCCCCAAATGCCAGCACCCAACATTTGTTAGTGTTTGACTTTGTTTTCCCCGACTGAACATGTCCACTGTGTATTTGTTGGGCTGTGAAATGTTTAATCAGCCTGAGCTGATTTTCCAGCAAAACTCCAACAAAGTCTGCTGCGGCGTGCCACAATGAATGAGATGAGCATCCTTAATAATCTTATAGAAAAGAAAGTGCACCGTCCCACATGAATTTGAAAATGACATTGTCACACCAAGCCAGGTAAATATGAAACAGCATGCTAGTGTCTTTTGCGTATTTTGAAAGGTTTACCGTCCACACTGATTCACTCAACACAGAAACAGTGACATCTACTCTGTGGCTGTGACCCCTGACCTGTGTGATGCTGCTGCTGTTTACAGAGGTGTTGTCATCAATGCGTTAGCCCGTTCGCCCACTGCAGCAGAAAGCAGCATTAACTTGTCTGAACACATGAAGCCCAACAGGATCAAAGTCAAGAAACAAAAGACAGATGCAGCCACACTTCTCTTGGACAGACAGACACTGAGTTAAAACACTTTTAAAACTAACAAGCACAGGTCATTTTGGATGCTGGCTATCACCTGAGTGTAAGAACTCGACAGCCATAAGCATTTTCAAAATTCTACCCGTCCACACTGCTACACTAGACAGGCAAATTTGAATTTATGGACCTTGATGAAGGCTCAGTCTAGCTGAATGTGCTGGTGGCATATTTTTTATTGCTTGCCAACTGTGACTTAAAGACATTTCTTACATGCAAAATAATGCCTCAGACCTCTTGTTTTTGCTATCTATGCAAGTATGCAAAAGAATGAGAACTTCCGAAATATTTGAAATATTTGAAAATATTTGTTCTTAATGGCTGAACGTGCCATGGAAGTGTGGACGGAATGCCAAAATGGAGACCAAAGGGTATTTACCTGTCTTGATCTAGACCTGAAAATTACACTTTGCAAACTTTTCAAACCCATATGCCATCTGGAGTTTGTTGGGGCCGTGTGAGAGAGCCTGAAATTGAGCAGGAACTGTTGTAACTCCCAGCCACTTAAATCAAAGTCCAAGAGCCAATCGATAATATATGCATATCTGCAAAGAGCCATTTACATGGATCCCAGCAGAGCTTCCCCATGGAGAAAACAGAGCTGCTGAAAAAACAGCGAGCCACAAAGAGAACACCTCATCAATTACAGCAGACACGGGTGGAGGCAGGGGGATATTTTGCTCAGCAACATCAGGGGAGGCAGATCATGCAGATTATAGTAAATCTTCACGGTGCTTTGCTTCATGGTTTACAAGGCTGTCATGTGCGTTCATACAGGATCTAATCTTCCCGAGGAGACGAGAGGGCCAACACAGCGAGGCAGACAGAGGAGAGGAGGGGGGAAGGGAGTGCTTTTACATACAGATCTTGCAAGGATGTGGAAAGCTCTTGAACTCACTGAGCTACCAGAAAACCTTGTAATTTTAATTTTGCAGTCGAGGAACGACTTGAGGAAGAGGGGAAGAGAAGGCACAGAAAGATCGGGGGGGCAAAGAGGAAGCGTGAAGGGAGAGAAATAGGCAGGAAGTACATTCACTATGGAGGCTTAGAGGACAGAAATTACATCAGGGAGTGGAAACACCAGGAAGCTAAAGCAAATATATTCTCTGAGTCCTGTCAGCTCAAAGGGGATTCAGACATTGGCAAACAGTATTATTAACAAAACAGTATTTTGCTGCTTTGATTTTCACTTTCAATGTCAGATGATGCAATGACTATATAGATTTAAGAGACAGAAGGTTTTTTTTTTTTTCAGATATCTGGATGAACAGGCTTTTTATGAAATTAAATGATAACACTGCAGAGTCATCTGCATATAAAAAGAGTTCACATGAAGAGACAGACTTCAGGTCATTATAAATAAGGAAAAAGAGAGGTCCAAGTACACTCCCTTGTGGGACCCCACGATTTATAATCATGTCTATCTATCTATCTATCTATCTATCTATCTATCTATCTATCTATACACACACACACACACACACACACATATTTCATACTTTCCTAACATTTCACCAGGGTAGTGCCAGCAGACAGTTTATTTCAGTGTCTGTCATTCTGTGTGTTGTTCTCCATATTACTCCGTTAGCAGCAGAGCAGAAGCAGTGTCCGCAACCAAAGCATCCGGACAGGGACACTTCTATAGAAGTCCGATCCAATCCGATTTCATGTGGGTTTTTGCTGTCCAGACTTTCTAAAATCAACCTGGATATAATCTGGATATGTCAAAAAACTGATTTGGGCAAACTGAACAAGGCCCATGTCTTGCTGTGTTTAGCCTTAATACTTCTTGTCATGACGGGAGGTTGGTGGAGGACCCAAATGCAGGAGCCAGGAGGCACGAAGCTCAGAATACAACAAAATATTGAATTGACTCTCCGGAAACACAGGGAACACAGGGAACACATGGCAGCAAAGACAATAACTGGACAAGGAACAGAAGTCAAAACAGGACTTAAATACACAAGAACTAAATAGCTAACAAGACACACCTGGGGAAGGGGCTGGAGCACAAGACAGGAGAACACAGAGGATAGGCTGAGGGAAACACTGGGAGGGATCAGAACAACCAGGGATGATTGACAGACACAGGATAGGTGTGGCACTGGGAGGGGCAAACAAGACTAACCAGACACAGGGGAAAACACTAATGGGAAACAGGACAAGAGACCACAGGAAAACAGAAAAACAAGAGTCTAACCAAAGTACAAAAACACAGAAAACACCAAACCATGACACTTCTGGCCCATAGAATTGTGACTAGATAGGAAATGCGAGGCCTTCTTCCATAGATTCAGCAGACCTTCCTGGAGGACTTGCTGCCACAGTGGATACTGACACATCAGTGGACTTAGCTCTTAGCTACAACCTCAAGTGTAGCTGTTAGCTTTTATCAAGTGAGCTCTACAGCAATATTAGCAAGGAGAACATGAGCTAACATAGTCGTGGCTCTTTCAGCAGGATATTGTCACTTTGCTGGACGCTTGGTTGGTCTTTCAAGGGTCCAGGCAATCTTGGTGCAAGCTGAAAACAGGACTCAAGAATAATACTAAATGAGAAAATACCCATTTTAACTGGATTTTCCATCCCTTTTAGACATTTTCATTTACTAGAAATCATGACCTGTAGACGTCATGTTTCTTGCAATTTTTCAACTGATCAGGAGTGTATTAATCGGTCTAAACTCTTCCATTCAAACTGAGGGGAACTTATCTGGCTTGATTATGCAGTCGCAGTGAATGCACTGAAATTTAAACTGACCATCTAATCAGTTGGTGTAAACACTGAAGAAATCTTGATTGCTGTCCAAAGTGTGTAGAAAAAAAAGCCAGTTATCCTACAAAATAGGATAGAGAGGAAAAAACTAAGTGACATTTAAGTGAATGTCCAGAGTCTACAGCTTACTGTTCACCTGATCAACGGCATACACACACATGACTGAAGCTGAAATAAAGATGTTGTAGGTATAAGTGGAGGAGACGGTGTGTAGGAGCCATTTGTGTTTTGACATCTGCAGAGGAGGAAGGAGGGGAGGCTGCGGGGGAATGAGCATAAGGGCGGTCCTCTGTGTGTGTGTGTGTGTGTGTGTGTGTGTGTGTGTGTGTGTGTGTGTATCAGGTACCCTCTGGTCAGCCCACAGTGTGTGCCTGGCAGGTGGCTGCTCAGTAATGAAAATGTTTGCCTGCCTATGGGGTAAATCTGTGTGTGTGTGTGTGTGTGTGTGTGTGTGTGTGTGTGTGTGTGTGTGTGTAAGGAGTGCAAAGCAGCAGTGTGTTTGGAGATGATCTCTCATGACTCTCTAACTGTAAACAACTGTGACTGGAATGAAAGTGAGGGAAGAGGAAAGGAGGAGAAGGAGCTGGAATGAATCTTTATGGTCACAACAAAAGGACTGAACCTTTGTCTTGACAGAGATTCATGATTCACTGGTTGGCGACCTTTTTTGGACAATTCAATTCAATTTCAGGTTGTAATTCACAATTTGAATATATGTACAATAATGCAAAGCTATCCCTTTTTCTAAACTTATAAGCCTCAAAATATTAAAGAGCAGTTTTGAACATTATGAAACTGATTATGGTGGTGCTTTTACACCATAATGGCAGCTGTGGCCTAAAGGTTAGGCCTGTCACCATGAGCCTTCTTCAATGCCCACTGCTGATGTGCTCTTGAGCAAGGCACTTAACCCCAACCAGCTGCTTCAGTGGAGTTTCTCAGTAGTGTAGATACCTGACCCAAGCCCAGCTTAGAGATGAAGTTTGCGTTTGGGTCGGCTTCAGTCATGCCAGCGTTATTTTGGTGACAAATGATGGACCTACTGTCTGTTTACAACTTCCTGTATAGTTCTGGAGTTTACGAGATGACACTGAAGGCAGCACATAGGCTATTTCAGGTGGTAAATGTAACCTAGAGATGGAGGACAAGCACAATCTCAGGCTTGGGTCAGGTGCAGACACACAAAAAAAAAAGAATGCCTGTCAGGTTCGGGTCGGGTTCGGACACAAATTGTTGGTTGTACCTGGCAGCTCCCCAGTTAGTCCAGTCATTTTATGAAAAAACCTAGGACAAATTGCAAGAGAAACAAACTCAACTGGTTTTGTATCCTCAGTTTGTCCTGAGTGAGGGAAAAAAAAGTCCCAAGAAATCCCATTGGTGGAAAGTTTTGAAAATCACCTATTTATGACCACAAATTACCAAAAAACACTGTTTTTAACACACAGGGGAAAGGGGTTCAAAATTTGACTTTCAGATATCACTATAAAAATTCACAAGCTGATTACACACACAAAGACAAGAAAAAAAGTCAATTACAAGTTCTTTGAATTATTCTGTTTACACATGCATATCACACATTATCTGATTTGATATGCGCTAATAAGGAATATAAGGAATAAATGCCAGAACAGACATTTAAACAGTGAATTAAAAGGTTACTATATATATAGTAACCTTTTAATTTACTGTTATATAGTAACCTGTTAATTCAATGTTACTATATATATAGTAACCTTTTAATAAATAGGTGATTTTCAAAACTTTCCACCAATGGGATTTCTTGGGACTTTTTTTCCCTCACTCAGGACAAACTGAGGATACACAATCAGTTGAGTTTGCTTCTCTTGCAATTTGTCCTAGGTTGACCCCAATTTTGGCCTAAAATTACTGGACTAAGTGTGACTGTGCAGCATAAGCATAAGTGCTCAGCGTAGCACCTTGGGTAAGTTAGGGTTAATAAAAAAGATGAATACAAGCGCAGATATGACAAAATGATTCTGTGTAGCGGGCCTCCTGGATCGAGCTCAGTAACTGATGGGCTTTCATGTATTGTGATTGCTGTTCCACCGCAGCGCACCTCGCTGTATATCTTTCTAATCTCATCTGACACAGTTGTGCGTACATGAATACACACCTGATCCACACATAGACGGGACGTTATTACCAACTAAGGTGTTCCTGCTGTGGTTACATATTATCCTCCAGTCTCCATCGCTCCATTTCCAGCCCCCCCCTCCCCTCTCTGCAGCCCGCACACCGCTGTCTTATTCACACCGCCTATTATGAACTGTGTCTGAATGTGTGGTAAATGGCCTCCATTGTGCTGTATCATCATAATCTCATGGCGATGTCATGTAGAGAGCTTTATCGTTCCTGTGGCACTGAGCGGGACGAGCCAGTTATGTTATGTTAGTGTACAAAGATAGGATCATAACTTTGCTGAATGTTTTTTTATGTCGTATTATATGACTTGGATGTTGTGTATCAGGGGAGGAGTGCAGGGTAGAAACCATCTAAACCCTGTAACCGCCTTTTGTTGCATTTTCTCAACGTTGTTAAACTGCTTTGCATTAACTTAGAGCCAGACAATCTGATTGTGGGAAGATGATGTTTCCCATAAAGAATGGCGAGGCGTTTGCTCTGTCAGCTCTCGGGTTAACTTGGGAGCTAGTCATCGATCTTTCTCTTGTTTGCTCTTGTTTTTTTTTACTCCTACTGGAAAAAAACACTTCCCAGTTAGTACATGGATATTTGCTGTAAAGCCCGTGCACACAGTGTGGTATCATCACTGTATGCATAATGCCTCTCAGGAATTGTTGCTCCAATAAACCTTTATCCTGGAACAGAGCTGTTCCATGGTATGCAGGGATGCACTGATATCAGCAGTGCTATCAGCATGCATGTTGATAGCAGGCTAAAGTGGAGCACTGGCACTGGGGATTTTAGCCAAGACTAATATCCATCACCAAAGGCCCTGAGTAACATGTCAGTACTGAAAGCAAACTGTCATGATTGTCTCCATTTTTTTTTTAGCACAAAGCCGTTTGAATTTGTCAGAGGGTGGAGGAGGAGCAAGAGGAGGATTCTGTATCAATGAGTTTGTCCGGTGATCCCACGCTAATAGCTTTGATGCAAGCAAAGCAGCTTTTGTTGGAGTGAATGAAGTGCTATTTTCAATTCCTCATTCAGAGTTTAATGCATCCACGGGAGCTGGCCTGGATGTGTCACACGGCTGTGTTGAACACTTGATTCTGATTGGTCAGTCAAAGGACTCTGAATAACAGACTGTTGTCAAAGCCGTCGTCAAGCCAGACCTCATCACTGAGTACGTTTACATGCACACCATATTCCGGTTCGGCTCAATATTCCAGCTAAGGTAACTGCGCCACGGCAACTGGAATATTCCGTTTACATGTTACTTGGCATTCCCCCGTGTTTCGGCGTATTCCACTCTCTGACGTAATGCGACACTCAGCTGCGGGGGGCAGCAGCACGTGTATAGGCGTCTGGTCTGCCGGACTTTTCTTCTTCTTCTGTCGCTATTTCTATGTTTTCTCCCAGCGATATCCTCCATGATATTTAAGTCTTTCATTAGCTGAAGGCAGACTGCAGTCTCCTGGCTCTTGCTGCTATTCGCCCTGCCGTTTTCCCCGCTTGCAGGTAACCATAGCAACAAAGACGCCACAGCATTCCTTGTAGGTTGAACATGCACAGTCATGACTGAATATTCCGGTTCGGGGAGTTTTCCGACTAAGGTGTTTACATGCCCCAATATTCCGGTTGGAACAGGCATATGCCAGGGGTCTTATTTCGGAATTCTCTCCAACTGGAATATGACCTTAATCGGGTTCGGTGCGTGTTTACATGACACGTGCGCAACCGGAATATTGCGAATATTCCGGTTAATACAGGAATAAGGTGTGCATGTAAACGTGCTCACTGTACCTGTGTGTGTTGCAAATGAATGTGCTTCACACCCGAGTCTTGCTGCTGTGTGTGTTGGTGGTTATCAAGCTCACGGCATACACACAGGGAAGTCAGTTCAACAGCTGATCGGCAACACCCAGTGTCAAAACGACGTTATGGTCTCACGGCAGTTTGTGATATAGGCTAGTTACAAAAATATGATCTATAGACTCGTGTCCACAGACACATTTTTTCTCTTGACAGTCATCTTTAAAAGTATTGTATTTCAACTGGTTTGTATATTTTGTGCCTGTACTAGAATGCAGATCGGGCCACATATTTTTCTCTGAATGGATGGGAGACGGGAGACGGGAGACGGGAGACGGGAGACGGGAGAGGGGTTGGGCTGTTAATCTGCAGCACACAGGAACAAGTGGAGAGAGATAACCCAGGCGACAGCAGCAGCAAGCTTCTTGCCTGAAGTAGGCCAACCCACAGCTTCACAAGCCTGAAACATGGACGTCGTGGATTACCCCTCACCCATCACTCTTTGGGCAAATTGAATCGTAGGCAACTGGACTTGTATTTGTCTTAGGAAGACATTTTGCCTTAACATCTTCCTAAGACAAATACAAGTCCAGTTGCCTACAATTCAGTTTGCCCAAAGAGAACAATGACCTGGATGAATGAGAATATCCATAGACCCTCACCCATCAGTTAAGAGCGTCTAGAGGTTCACTGTTGGCCCTCTCCACCAAACCAGCCCTGTCTGTGACTGGACATTTGACTTCACTTCACGGAGACCTGATTTCTGCTGTAGACTTAGACTTTATCTATTTTCTGCAGTGGTTCGGGTTGGTTTTACACATAAATGCAGCATTTCCTCTAAAAAGTGAAAAACACTGCCGCCTCATTTGTATTTCAACGAGCATGATAACAGGAAGTAAAGCAATAAAACCTGTCAGATTGAAATCTCTGATTCATGTATGGAAGGCATTTCAAGGATTATTCTTAATAAACATGAAGTGTGAAATGTGAGTATTTCACATGTAAAAAATTGTGGGATGTGCATCCTTTTCACATCATTATTATAAAAATGATGTAAATTTTCTAAGAAAAAAAGAAAGAAAGAAAGAAAAAAGAAAAGGAAAAAAAATCAAACTAATAAATGCAACATTAGTAAACTAATAAAAGAAGAGTCAGTTTTTACTGTTCTGCCAAAATGCATTCAAACACATGCTGACCCACAGTTTGATTTCATACAAAGTATACGTTCATGTTGGATCCTTTATAAACTTTTCAAACTAAAGGTTCATCCTGTTTTTTGAAAATAAAACCAACATGTTCTTCATTAGATAAATAAATAAATAAATAAATAAATACATAAATAAAGAACCCTCATCCTATACGTGGATGAAAAAACATGAGAGTTCACAAACAGTGTTCTTCAGGGAAGCGTTGGGTTCTCCTCATGGCTGCACACTGACAAACCACTAAGCTTTTTTTTGTTTTTTTCAACCCGTACAGGTGTGAGGAGTGACGAGTAAAGGCTGCAGGCCGTCAGCCTCATGAGCCACGGGGCTGCAGCTGCCTGTCGCACATGAGGAATGGCACGTGTTCGCCTCAGTGCATGTCCCGTACGTCACATTTACCTTCATGTTAATTGCCATTTTTCATCAAGCTCCGAGGGCATGGAAATACAGAGCGCCCCGATGGCTCATATGTCTCGCAAATGTCAATTATGGAGCTCATCCAGCGGCCTGTGACAGCCGTGAAAATGACTGATGGAGGGGGCTTGTTTTAGCATCCGTCAGGGTGGCAGCTCGCTGCTGGAGGCCGGTTTGGGGACTGGGTAACTCCTGCAGAACTTCACACTCTCTCCTCGAGTGTTTCCTCCCACTTTCAGCTGGAGTTCCAGTTCAAATCATACAACTTCCAAAGACAGGCTTCCATTATACGGTTTACCTAGCAGCATGATAGCAAATTGGAATATAAAGTCACAATGAAATTTTAAAAAATAACTTGTTAGCTAAGTTTCCATGCCAGAATATTCATTTATTTTATCGTATTTAATTTAATGTAATTTAATTCTTCTAATCAAAATAACTGCTTCTTCCTGGAAGATGGTACATTTTCAGTGGCAACATCATGCAGAAAAACATAGCCCCCTCCATCAAATGAAACCTGACTGATCCCATTGGTTTTCGCTTTAGACAGGGCTAAATGCTGGTTGAGAAGAGTTGATATTCAAACACATTTTTTTCATAAAATAGTAAACATTTCATTCTGGCGACAGGGCTGCTCAGGACTTTTAATGCCATGACACTTTTAATGCCCTCATCACCAAACACAAAACTCTCTCCCATAACTCTCCTATTTGAACTGCACAGCCTCAGTGAGCAGGAAAGCTGCTCTGGTCCAGCAGGACCCGGCCCACACCCCACCCCACCCCACCCCCATCCCCTCACCCATAGGCAGAAATCCCCTCCCAGATAGCAAAATACAGTGATTCAACGTTGAATTTTGGTCAAATTGGTTATTTTTGGTTGAGGTTGATAAATCTATGTTGATTCAATGTTTAATTACAGCTACCATTTCAACATTTGAAAAAATGTTGTTGAATCAGCATTGTATAGATGCTGGTTTTTCAATGTTGAAATGTCAACATTAAATAGACATGGTTTCAATGTATGGTATGCTGTGCATCTGTGCCCCCGCCCCCCACCCCCGCAGGGGTAGGCGTGCCGTGGGAAGCTCGCAAGACCTGCTCTCTCCTGAGACTGCAGGAGACCCAAAAGAGTAAAGTGGGGCGGCACGGTGGTGCAGTGGTTAGCACTGTCGCCTCACAGTGAGAAGGTCCTGGGTTCGATTCCCACCCAAGGTCCTTTCTGTGTGGAGTTTGCATGTTCTCCCCGTGTCTGTGTGGGTTTCCTCCGTGCACTCCGGTTTCCTCCCACCGTCCAAAGACATGCAGGTCAGGTGAATTGGTGAATTTGTCTGTCTGCCCTGCGATGGACTGGCGACCTGTCCAGGGTGTTTCACTGCCTTCGCCCTATGAGCGCTGGGATTGGCTCCCGCGACCCTAGTGAGGATAAGCGGTTTAGAAGATGAATGAAGAGTAAAGTGATTATTTTGGGCTTGAATGAGGCGTATTTAAAACCTACAGATGAAGGTTGAAAAGTGATGTAATGGTCCTTTAATAATAACATTGTTGCAATGTAGAATCAATGTAATTTCAATGCATTTATAGATGAATCAATATTGATTCAATGTTCGGATTGATTGACTATTCTACATTATTTCAATGTTGAACATAATGTAGTTGAATAAATATTGAATCAATGTTGAGACTGATTGAAAATTCAACATTATTTCAATGTTGATCATAACGAGCGCTTTCAATGTTATTTTCAACATCTGACATCAGCGTTGATTCAATCTTAAGCCATGACCATATCTCAATGTTGATTCAATGCATTTTTGCTTTCTGGGCTGTCATCCCTCCCAAAAATCACTGGAGACAAAATGATATAATTCTAAATCATACAGTATATTTTGGAAGCACTTGTGTTCATCATAGAGGGAAAACAATGTGTTTTTAAGTTTAGAAATGTGTTTGTAAGTGTGTGTGTGTGTGTGTGTGTGTGTGTGTGTGTGTGTGTGTGTGTGTGTGTTTGTGGTGGCTTGCCCACCTCTAGTAAGTTGTCACTCTGCAAAGATCGAAGTTAAAAAATGCGGTGACAGACATGTTTCCTCTGCAGAATACAACTTGTTTACTGCATGTGGTCTCTTGGTTATGTGGCGGCTGCTGTGTGTTTTTGGAGGCAGGACGTCTGTCCAACTCCCTCACTTCCTGACAGCTTTTCAAGCCGTTTGCTTGGTTACAAATATTTATTCCTGATCATGAATATGTTACTTAACTATAAATTGGTTTTCATACCAAAACACTCTCTTTTGTAGATGGTAGCAGTAATAATTCTACATTTATAAGAGTTACTTCATGTAAATAGGCTATACTCATATTTTCTTACTGGTTGTGAAATGACTCATGAATCATGATTTTATTCATCATTTTGGAAAGAAAAGCAATAAGACAAAAAAAAAAAAAAATACTGTAAAGATAAAGCTGTTGCTTTGCCACTATTACTGTAAATAACCTTCATGCCATCTCTGTATGTGTATGTATGTGGCCTATGTGTGTGTGTGTGTATGTGTGTGTGTGTGCATGTCCATATTTGTATTGGTGTCCCCCTAAGAACTGCTGAAGGGAAATTTTTCTGCCATTTACAAAAAGTCTTTTATAATTTCAGATGCAAATAGGCCCTGACCTATTTACCTCTGTTCGTGTCAGCTGTGCTTCTCACCAGTTTTAGTCCTACACTACGTGTGTGTGTGTGTGTGTGTGTGTGTGTGTGTGTGTGTGCTGTTAAAGTTGTGTTGTGGTGTGACCTCCTCACACACCTGGTTAAAGCGGAGCAGCACAGGAGCTGTAACTGTTGTAGCGGAGGCTCATTGCGGTGCAGAGCGATGCATGCAGACCGAACAGTCGCATTGGTTTGTTTTGCCAACTGTCCCTGTTTGGATGTTTTCCTCTACAGTAAACAGAGCTAAACAAACCATGTGTGCAGCACACACACACACACACACACACACACACACACACAAATGTGCATACAGTTATGCATGCACAGCCGTCACAATCCATTTCACAGTCTCCACCCCAAAGACAAAGAGTTTACATTTCCATAAATCACCAGGCTCAACAAATTAACTTTTAGCAGAGGTGCAGATTGTGATTTTTATTAGAGAACAATCGGTACATTGCAAAAATACCCATCCTACCACATCATTTAGACCATACTACAGCGTTAAAATCTTGTTTTTCCGCAAGCAAGGTAAAAAAAAAAATATCTGCCAGCGGCGTGAGATAATCCCTCGTGTTCCCAGCCAGAATTTTCCTGAATCAAGTGTTATTTTATTATTTTCCTGATCCTCATGGCTGATCTGCCTTGTTCTGCCTCATTTCAAAGTGCCCTGGAAATGAGTGTTATCTCATCCCAGTGGCAGATTTTTAACCTTGTTTTATGAAAACCAGATTGTAAATGAGATTAAAAGAATCAAATTTTACAGAATGAGGTAGAAAGGAGGGATGGATTAAAAAGAAGCGTCATTATAATCTGTCTGTTGGTGCCAGGACGGGACTGAGGGATTTAGGCAACAACATCAGGACATCATTTACATCATTTACAAGAATTCATTTGGACAAACTTCCCTTGATGTAGTCAGCATATAGTGTTGAACTTTGTAAGTTTTTATGTTTTATATATATATATAAAAGTCCTTTCTGTTACATAAATGCTCTACTTTACTGCCTCGGTTGGCTGCTAGTCTCATCTGCCCCTCTTAAAAAACTTCCAAAATTGGCCTGAGCTGAGTAATCCATCACAGCTAACAAAGGAACGGAGGAATCTGCCAGGAGATAATCCCTGCAGAACATGTCGCCGTTCACACTCCATCGCCACATCCATGACTTCTTCTTCTTCTTCTTCTTCTTCTTCTTCTTCTTCTTTTTTGTCAGCTGAAGCAGCAGTTAATTTCAGGGTTTGACAAGTTTGCATTTTTAAAAGGATGAAAAATAAGATAAAGTCCAGAAAAAAAATGTAATTACATGCAGCATGCACTGCAAATTGACAGGGACAATATAAAGTGGACCCAGGCAGAGGGAAATGGGCTGGAACTCTAAATGACAACGCCACTAACCTCTAAGATTTTAAAGAGGTCTTACAGACATAAAGATTCTTCCAACATCTTCCTCTTTTTTCTTCCTCTTTTTTCTTCTCTCCCCCTTCCCCTTCCTTCTCCTCCTCCTCCATCATCATCTTCTTCTTCCTCTCATCATTACAGAAACACCAGTGCCACTTCTCAAATGCTGATATAGTGAGTGAGAATCTACTGATGTGATGCATCAGGTGTGAACAGGTTGGACCATCAGTTTAGGGCCATTGGACAAAATAACTGATTTAAAATCCTTCTTTTTCAAGCCATTTGAGAAATATAGGCTTTCATGTGAGCCAAAAATGTAAAACTCAAGAAAATCAAGATAGTTTGTTTTCATTTCTATCATATTGCTCAGGGTCTTAGGTTAGTAATATACCCCATTTTGGTATCTGCACCAGTTGTGCATCCGTAATTGTTTAATTGTAATGTTAGTGTTATTTTTAGTATGAGAAGATGATCTGCAGGCTGCTCCTCACATCCTCCATCCCCTCCTCGTCTCTCCTCCCAGCACCATCTCATCGTTTCTGTGAAGACAGGCGCTTGTCCACCAGCTGCTGATGTAAGCAGTCTGTCAGTCAAGCCCTCGCCTCCTCAGTCCCACTCCTCTCTTCCATCAGCCCCCAGCCCCCCACCATCAACGCCCCCTCTCCTTTCCCCCTCATCAGCACCTTCCCTCTTCATTTGAAATGTCTCTTTCAGCTCTTCTGTCTGGAAATAAATGCTTTGCTCTCTCTGAAACATCAGTGGGATCTAACTCACCTGTCCTTGAAGCCGAGACCTTCAAATTCCCTCATCAGTGCACCATCATCTTCCCCACTCCTCATTTTACATTTCACCATTTCTCTCAAGTGTCTTCCTTCCTTCATCTTGTCATTCAGTGTTAAGAGATCAACCCAGTGAGTCTTCACGTTGAGTGTAATATCTACAAAATGTGCATACTTGACATTTCTGCTAATTTTTCCCCAAAGCAAGCAGTTGTATTTTAGTTATATTCCTCCATTTCTATCTCCAGCCACTGGTTTCCATTCATTCCACTGTGATATGAAAACTAACTTTCAGAGACTTCAGACTTTCTTCACTCCAGTATTCCATCACCGTAATAAAGTCGTCCACATTAGTTTTCCTAAAAGCAGCAGCACTGTTGTGTTTTGATGGCTTTTTGAAATTGGGCTGGAGTGAAACGTTCCCTCCACCAGGGAAAATAGTCCCCGGGGAAAGCCCTGCATGGTTTGTAAAACAGTTTCATTCAAAATCATTGGTGTGGTCCTTGAAATTTTACGCTTCAACAATATTTCTGTGAAGTAGCCGATAGCCAAGCTGTCAATCAGTCCTAGTGTGTCTGGTTCCTTTTCTTCTCCTGTCTTCCTCTTCACTCTCTCTCTTTAGATTCATTTCCTCTTCTCCATCTCCCAGTTTGAAGTTCATACAGCACTGACATCTCTCAGTGACTGCAGAGGGGATAAAAGAGCGACTGGCAGCCCCACTGTGAGCTTAAATTATGAAAAGCATCCACCTTGTCAACTAAAACATTTAAGAGGAACTTAAAAGTAGGTGAAGAATACTTTACTATGCATATGGGTTGTCAGGATTTATCCCTCCACA
Source organism: Myripristis murdjan (assembly GCF_902150065.1). Classification (NCBI taxonomy): domain Eukaryota; kingdom Metazoa; phylum Chordata; class Actinopteri; order Holocentriformes; family Holocentridae; genus Myripristis; species Myripristis murdjan. The sequence goes on along the minus strand of NC_043992.1, from coordinate 3,281,451 downwards.
TACTCCACACTGACTCACACACACAGTCACCAAGACAAGCATAGCTTTCCTATAAGAATTAGAAACAGGCAATCAATCTGCCCAACGCCCGCTGTGACTGAGGACACTTTGATGAACTAAGAGACATCACAGTATGGCTCAAATCACTTTACAAATGGCAGAGACATTAATTAATCAGCCCAGAAAACCTATATCAAGTTTCTTTTTTTTTTTTTGACAATTTCTGTTTACCCCTCAAACAATTTCTTGTTTGAGGGGTAAACAGGTAACTGTATGCACAGAAGGTCTTCAAGGGGAGAGGTTTTTTGCGTTCTCCCCAGGAGATCTGGCAAAAGTCTAAGCCATCAACCAGCCCCTGTGGTTCTTGAAGCGATGAGTAATGCTGGTGTCAAAGAGACACTCGCTGTTATTATTGTCTGTGCCCCCGTCCTGTTGATGGAGGAGCAGGTAAAAAGACGCAGCAGAGTTTGGCTCGGAGGCGATGCAGCTTGGAGTCCACGCCGATGCTGAAATATTAAACGGACATTGCACGCGTGTCCTCGGCAGCCCAGAGGCGTGGCTGCAAAATGACAAATGGAGGAAGGCGTTGTACTCTGCAAGTCTACAAAGACAGGCTGCTTGGTCCTGCTGTGGACACAGGCTGGAGGACTGACGGTGGTTTGGGGAACACATCCACTCGATTCAAGGTGAAAAGAGGCTGCATCAGTGCATTCAGCTCTCCGTAATGAAGGACAGAAATGTTTATGGTATGCAATATAGACACATCCAATAAGTTCCCCAAAACACCACTGACCACAATGCCCTGCATAAGCAAAGAGGACTGGACAATATTAATAATAATAATAAAAATAGACATAATAATTACGCCATTGTAGCCTGTGAAGGACCTGCTGGTGTCGGCTTTAGTTGGCGTGTGGTAACATTAGAGCCACTAAAAATATAAAAATACAAATTGATAAATGATAAAATAAATATAATAATATAATAATAATAATAATAATAATTAATAACCTTTAATATCATATATATAAAAAATAATAATAGTAATACATTTTTTAATGATTTTCTGCTAGTGAATGTAAGACAATGTTTCTCAAATAAATATAGAGCAAATACAGAATTCAGTGTAATGGCAGATATAAGTGCTTTGGTAGCTTAACTGCTTTTTTAACCTCACACAATAATTGTTGGGTCTGGAGAAATATAGTGAGTCCTAGCATGGGTCTTCCTCACATAGAAAAGGTGTGGGAGCCCTGTGCTGTGGTGTCTGTGTGCACTGGGTTGCTCAGTCATTGACACCAGAAACATGACAGCAGTTTCATAGTGAAGTGCATAATGAAGTGGAAATGGTGTAGCTCTTCACCCTGAATATCAGGATTAACATATGTTCACTTCACTGTTGTGCAGCTGGTCGATGTTTTGCTTCCTCTTCCTGTGGTGTTTTGTAAGATGAAGCTCACACAGCCCATTATTCACACACAGTTCACTGCAGAAGTGATCACGTTTACATGCACACCATATTCCTGTATTATTCAGAATATCCTCAATATTCCGGTTGTGCACGAGTCATGTAAACACACACCGAACCAGATTAAGGTCATATTCTGGTTGGAGAAACTTCCGAATCAGACCCCTGGCATATGCCTGTTTTAACCAGAATATTGTGCCATGTAAACACCTTAATCGCATGCGCATGCTCAATTCGCAAGGAATCCTGGGGCATCTTTGTTGCTATGGTTACTGCAAGCAGGGAGAATGACATGGCGAACAGCAGCCAGGAGACTGCAGTCTGCCTTCAGACTTAAATATCACAGAGTATATCGATGAGAGAAAACACAGAAATAATGACATCTTCTTCTTCTTCTTCTTCTTCTTCTTCTTCTTCTCCTTCTTCTTCTTCTCCTTCTTCTTCTGTATTTCCGGCAGACCAGACGCCTAAATGCGTACTGCTGCCCCCGCAGGTTGAGTGTTGCATTACATAAGAGCGTGGAATACGCCGAAACACTGGAATATGCCAAGTAACATGTAAACGGACTATTCCAGTTACTGCAGTGCATATAAACACCTTATTCAGAAAATTACCTTAACCAGAATATTGACCCAAATTCGAATATGGTGTGCATGTAAACATACTCAGTCACACACAACACAGCAAACTCCATGCATCACAAATGCATTTCCAGTAGGTATCATACAGCCTGCCCTCTAGTTGCACCGCGGGTCAGTCCATGTATTGTTTTGTCACTTGTGTGAGCTGTAAAGTTGCATGCAGTCTTTCAGTTTGCAGCATCTCTCTCCCTGTGGGTCGTCCCAACACCTCCTCCAGGAGGCACGGGGAGCCTCCGTTCCTGTTGAGAGAGGAGCAGCGGGGCTTCACGGCTCCCTGCAGGCCGCGATCACAGAGGACGTGTTGAGTTCTCACCTCAGTAATCCACCCTCACAGGAATATATTACATTGTGCTGCTCAACTTACCGGAGCTGTCTCTCCTCCTGCCAATCACGGCTCCTCCTCCTGCCTCCTTGAATGTCACTGCTGTCCAACCAAAACCTTGTATCTCCACGACATCCACTTTTTTTTTTTTTGGATCAAATGTTTTATTTGGTTTTCTTTTACGACACCCAGTGTATGGGATGCAGCATTAGACATAATACAGAAACAGATATACAAACAACAACCAAAAAAAAAAGAAAAAAAAAGAAGAAACATAAAAAGTATAAAGTATAAAAGTATAAATTTACGCATTTATTTACGCATACCCACATCCACCCCCCATACATACTTCACATACATCTATCACATAAATCAAGTATTGAGTCTTGATTCATGTGGTTCATTTACTGTAGATCATTGATGCAGAGCTACACACACACAACCACACACACACACACACACCAGTCCACTCAGCCCAACCACACATACACTCTCACACAACATCTACATGCCTACATCCCTACATCCCTAGTACCCCCCCCATCCCTGATATCCACGACATCCACTTTTCAGAGACAGAACAGAATCTCGTCTCAAGGCTGACAAATGTACATGTATCAGTTTATATGATTTGTTTTGTAAAGGCATTATAACTCCAAGGGCTGTAGAACTTTATGACCTCAAAGAGGAGCATGTAAATACTCAAATTAAGCTAAAACATGGAAATTACCCAAAACTGGAGATACAAGGTTTTCACTCGACAGCGACGATATGGAGCCAAACCTCTCTCTTGTAAAGGGTTTAGCTAGGATCAATAAGTCATGTGGAAAATAAGCTTTTCCTTTTTATAACTCAACCTCTGACCAGAAGCAGAGATGTAAGGCTTCAGTTTTCTGTTTCATCTGTCATTTAATTAAAAAAAAAAAAAAATCAGTATAATAAAATAAAATAAAATTGAAAAAATTGGAGGATCCACCCGCTAAGATTTATTTCAAAACTATAAGAGAAGGAGAACTTGTAGCAGGCAAGAAACCTTAGATGATATGCAGCTCAGTCCAGCAGTTTTGTATAGCAGAGTTGTAAATTCACAGCAAATACGCTAAGAAAAAAAGACCATCAGGTACTACTCTATCTGTTCCACAGGAAGTGAAGGTTATGGACGAGGGGAAAAGGGGGGCGACTAAAAATCACTTGAAAATGAATCCATGATATAGAAAACTATGATATAGGTTGCAGTTTGGGGTTCCTCCACAAAGGGCATTATTTCTCATATAAGATCATCTCACCGTGGATTATCCTACTTATTACATGATTTTGCCTGATGAAAGAGGATGATAAACAGAAAATTTGATTCAATATGATCATTTACAGTTGTTTTATTGGCCTGTAAATTCCCACTAAGAAAAATAGTTCATTGCATTCATTGGGGAAGGTGTTATCTTACTGATATCGACACTAACATGGTGGTGTCTGTGCTCTATTTTAAGTCTATTTTAAGTTTTCCTTCACGCGTTGCTTTCACACTTTTCACCTTTGTTGCTTTATTTATGGCTTTTAATCATCCATTGTCTTTTCAATTTTATTTTTCCCCATGCCTTTATGGGGTTTTTTGTACATACATGTGTAAACCAAAAACACACACACACAAAAAAAATAAATAAATAAAAAAGAGAAAACATAAAGTCAGCAAGATTTGACTTGAGCTTTTCATCCAGCAGCAGCTAAAAATAGGCGTGGACCGCTCATCCTGCTCCAGCTCAGCCCTTTTGAAGACCCCGTCGGGCCGTGAATATTGAACTCACTAAATTATTCACTGTTGCTTTGAGCTGCCGGCAGAAGGCCGTGCAGTCTTAGAGGCACAGGCCCCGCCGTGCAGGAGCCTTCTTGTGAGGTGTTTCAGATTATGATCTGAGAGAGCGAGCAGGGCTGGGCTCTCTGCGACTCTCCACCTCAGAGGCCTCAGTGTGTTCTGTTTCTGTCGGTGAGTGGATGAGCTGCCGCAGTGTTGGACAGCTCTGCCTTGTAGGAGATGTGGGATGAACATCAACGTTGTGCTCTGGCATTTTCAAAATGAGTCTGATTGGCCCTCGGGGACGGCAGCAATGACATGTTTGTCACTGCCTGGTGACATATGGGACATTACATCATTAGCAAGAGAGGACATGTTTACTGCAGCCCTGTTTATCCTCCGCTTTGAGAGCTTCAGAACGGTGCATCGCATAAAAACCTTAAATAAATTATTTTGTTTGGATCATCAATTATTGAATCAAAAAAGTGCACTTTAATCGAAGTTTTTTTTCTGATGTAAAATAGATCTACTTTTTTTTTAAATGGTAAGAGATTATCTTTTGTATTATAATCTCTTTCATTTTTAATGTTGTCTCATCATGACATCATGTCTCATCATCTCATCATCTCAACATGTTTCGGCGCTGTGCTTATCAGAGATCACCTGTCAATCAAACAGTGTGGGCGGGACTTAGTTTCTCTCTTGATGCAGTTTGAGTTTCTCTTTTCTTTGTGTGTTCGGCCTCGGTGGCTGTCGCTGCTCATGCTAACTACTCAGATCTCAACAGAAACAGAAAACGTGCAAGCTTTAGAATTTAAGGTAATCCATATATTTGAGTTAGTTTACTAAAAATGGTGATGTGAATTTTTGGCTTAACAGTGATTCAGTTTGATTCACAATGGGCTAGTTAGTGATTTAGTTTAAAAAATATTTTTTCTTACAATAATTCACATTGATTCAAGTTTGTAAACTAAAATTCAACTGAGCACTGTGCAGCTATCTTTTTATTTTGAAATATGAAAAAAAAAAAACAACAACTTTAACATTATTTTAAAAACAAATATTACAGACAAAAAAAAGTCCACATGAAGAGTCAGTCAATGCATCGATGAAACTAATGGCTCATTACACCCTGGCTGCTGAACGGGACCTTTTTACTAAAGGGGCTTTCACATAGTGCGCGCTCAGCGCCGACCTCGGCTGCGTAGCCATTCATTGTGTATGTGATTACTGGGCGCCAGGGCACTCCGCTCTGCGCCAAGGAGGGCGCAGCGTGAGGGCAGCGCTGCCGCTGGACAGGGCGCTGCCGCAGGTCGGGGCGCCCCCACGGGAAAGGGCGCTGCGCCCAAGTTGAAATTTTTTAACTTGGGCGCTGCGCCCACCTCGGCACATCCAATAGGAGAAAATATTGGAATCGAAAAAATAGGCGGATTTTGGCAGAAAGGCACAAGAAAAATGGAGGAAAGCATCATCGTGGCTGTCTCTCTGCGTCCAGAGCTGTGACACTAGACTACATTTATACCGTGATATCGTTAAAAAAACCCAGGCATGGAGAGAAATATCCCACAGTTTAGGAATACCAAGTGTGTTTAAAAACTGGCAGAGATATGTGATGTTTTTCCTTTCCACGATAGGTGATTTTTTTTTTTTCTTTTTTCTGCAATTAAACACCAATACTGTTGTAAACTGAAGCAAATGATTTTCTTAATGGACAGGAGGTGTACGTATTTAGAAATCTATATGATTGACATCATGGGATATGCACTAGGCTACTCTTGCAAAGACAATACAGTATAGTCATACATTTATTATTAAATCCCATGTGAAGTCACACACACAACAGGTAAAAGGTGAAATAAAATGAAACGAGAAAATACAGCCTGTATTGTCCGCCAGAGAAAAAGTGCGCCAGAACGGAAAACTACTTCTTAGCGTCTGTATCGGTCCCATAGCAACCAGTGCCACATAATGTGCACAACGCGCATGCATGCGCCCTCCTCGGCGCCGTACTCAGCGCCCACTCTACAACAGTCTGCGCGGCACCCAGCGCTGTACCCAGCACTGCGCGCCGCCCAAACCACATCCTATGTGAAAGCCCCTTAAGAGTAAATGGAAGCACAGGGACAGTGGCACGTGGGATGCACAGGCAGCAGCAAAGAAAACGCAAGTGACTTTGACGGCATAAATCAACTGGCCAGTTGGTGAAGACGATAGCTGACATGTGAAGTGACCCTGAACGCAGCGCCGCTCGAGTTTCAAGCGGCGTTCAGGCTGGAGCGGCCTCGCTCCATTAAGCGAACTGGGGCTCGTGGCGTTGGGTCACGAGTACGCACCGCGCTCGCCGCTTTGCAACCTGAAGCTCTGCAGTGAGAGTTGTCTGTCAGAGGAGACGTGAAGCTGCCGTGTCCACTGTGCTGGTGGACGAGTGGGCGGCTTCCTGCACAGCTTCACCATTTGGAAGCTAGAAAAACACTGTCATCACCCGGTGCCTGAGCCACACTGAGAGCCCCAAACACACATGCCCACACACACACATACACACTATAAAGCATGCACATATACACAGTCATACATAGACATGCAAATTAGCTCCCAAACACACACACACACACACACTCACACACATCATGTGTACACAGGCTGCAGAGGAGCAGAGGAGGTGGCAGATCACCGAAGCAGAGGAAAGAGTGGGTGTAAATAATTCAAGAGGTGTGTGTGTGTGTGTGTGTGTGTGTGAGTGAGAGAGAGAGAGAGAGAGAGAGATGTAGGAATAGAGGGAGATTATAGGCGAGTGTTACATGCAGCATCTTTCTCTGGGGTTTCAATTACTGGGAATCCCCCCTCCTCGCCATCCTTCCATCCTTCCATCCATCCATCCATCCTCATGTCCTGTATCCCTCAATCAAGTGACTCCAGGCTCTTTCTTCCTCTGCCATGTGTGGAGAGAAAATCTATTTCTCATTACATTTCTCTCTGTGTTCTCTCTTTCCACTCGCTGGCTCGCTCTTTTTGCCGTGATTTAAAGACACAAACGCTACACTTATTGAACGGCATTGCCATGTTGTACTCGATACAATGTGAATTCCCCTGGTTGTTTTCTCTCTCTCTCTCTCTCTCTCTCTCTCTCTCTCTCTCTCTTTCTCCATGTCTTGTTTTCCTCTCATTCTCCCTCTCTCTGTAACATGAGCGCCTTGTTTCTCCCCGGCATTGATGAACACTGCTGATGCGAAGCCTGGAGAACAGAGGCACAAAGGCACAAAGGCAGAAAGGCGTATACCCGCCCCGTCAAGCTTTGCTCCCTCCTCTGTCATCCCAGCCCTCCATCCTCCTACTTCCTCCTCCTCCTCCTCTCCCTCCTCCTCCTCCTCCTCCTCCTCCTGCCTCTGCCTGCTGCTCCAGTGATCCGTCTCACCTGACGCTCCCTCCAGACTCGCTTCTTTAATCCATCTTTAATACACCGAGGAAGAGGAAGAGTGGCAGAGGAAAGATGGAGGAGCTCTGACTTTGCCTCTGTTTTTCTCAGGGGAGAAAACGTCACAATGAACTCCATTGAGAATGACTCTTTTTAACGTTGTGAGGAAACGCCTGTTTTGAGGCTGCTGTATCTCTGTCACACAGCTTCACTACTTAAACAAAAGAAGCTGGGCAGAGGGGAAGGACAGAAATAAGCCTAGGTACTACCGAACAGAAAATGTCTTTTCCCTTACTTCGTTTCAGTAGTTTTAAACATCAGAATATTTGCTTGAAGTTTACCCATTCATCTGCTTCACATGTTCTTCCACTGATCCAAGAAGAACATTTTGGACAAAGTATTTTTATATCCCTGTAGTGAGAAGTCTGATTTTGTTCTTGTCATGTCCTTAAAGGAATGCTCCAACATTTTTTTTTCCCTTTTGTCTGACTTGCCCATACTGAGACCAGATGTTGGGACACCATTTTCACAATGTGGCTCAGTTCCTATGGGTAGCATTTAATGTTAGCTTAGCATAAAGACTTGAAGTCAATGGGAGTTGTTAGCCTGGTTCCGTCAAAATGGAAAAAATAAAGCTTACAGCAACTGCAGCGCTGTCTTATTTGCACAGCGGATCATGTGCACTTGAAATACACGTCTGCGGATATCTTTTGTGTGGTTTTAGGGGAAGTTAATTCATGCCGGGTCTTCCTGTACCTTCAGTGGTGCGTGGATCACTGCAATAGACAGAAGGATAAATGTGTTCAGTGGTTACAGTTCCACCATCTAACTTCTCCAAAAGTAATGTTAAAGTAAAGTTAGTACAGTTAGAAAGTTTTTTTCCCATATTGTATGACAATGGAATATACTCTAGATTCATATTGTGTCTCTGCTGGTTGCAGCTCTTATGCTGAGTGAAATATTCAAACCCAACTTGTCATTGTGTCATGGCTGCAGCATTACATCAAATAGTAAAGATCTACATGTCTTGTGCATCATTTTATATACATTTTCCTGCATTCAGAGGGACATATTTAGAAAGCTTGGATACTCCACTGGAATGTCAAATGAGGTTTGAACAAAGCTTGGCCGCACAGTGACGGGACCACCGACAGGGCCAGCAGAGTTGAGCAGGTCTCAGGACTGAATGCTGGACCCCACAGTTGCCCCTTTTCCACCAAAAAGAACCCGGTGCTAGTTCAGTGCTGGTGCTAGAGCCAGTGCTTAACTGGTTCCAGCAAAGAACCGGTTTGCTTTTCCATCGACCAAGAGCCAAGCGGAGCCAAGCGGAGCCAAGTCAGAGCCACGTCAATACGTCAGCGGAAAACGTGATCACGTGGGTGTGCAAGACGCTCACTCGGTATCCCAACAACAAACATGGACGACCCACCGTAGCGATGCAAATACTGCTCGTGTCTTTACAAGCCTACATTGCGGTCCAGAGGCGAAAAACGCAATTATTGCCGGCTACCCGTCGTATTCGTGGTTGGAACGAATGATGACCATGTTTACCTATACGTTTAGTGTTCGCTGCTCCCGTTTGGGTCTGTAAGCCCGCCCACCAAGGACGTGGTGGGTTGCGTCATCGGTTCTTTCTCTGGCTCCTGTTTAGCCCCTGCTCGAAGTTGGTGCTTGCCTGGAACCAGTTTGGCAGGTGCTTAGGTGGTGGAAAAACAAAAAAACAGTCAGGCACTGGCTCCGAACCAGCCCTGGAACAGCTTTGGTGGAAAAGGGGTAAGTGAGGGCGTTACTGGCTCTGATATGCTGTAGGGGGCATTTTCCACCTGTCCCCTTAAGGCTCATTTACATTCAATGTTAAATACAGATACAGGTACAGACAGAGCGTTCTTTGCTATGGTTGCTGTGCCCTAGCAACCATTAGGAACATCATAGGACCTGCCTACAAATGTCCCAGCAATCATCAGGAATGCCATAGCCGTTGCCTAGTAACACCTCAGCAACCACATAGCAGCTGCCTAGCAACCCCCAAGAACATTGTAGCAATCGTCTAGCAACGCTATAGCTACCACTCAGTCCACCACAGCAACCGCCAAGCAACCACTTGGAGCACAGTAGTAACCACATACTACACCACTAGCAACCCCAATGCAAACATCTAAAACACCTTAGCAACCAGCAAACACACAACCACCTACAAACGGCATAGAGAAGGGATGGTGGATGAGCACATGGCCACAGGTTCAGCAATGTAGGCAAACACATTCCAAGCCTACAATTCTACAGCAATCTTTTGAAAAATTTAAATCAGAAATATAACAAAGGGTATTTTGTGTTAGACTGCAGCACTTTTTAGGTTCACGCCAGATGTTCCATTTCACCGTACCAACTGCTTACCAACACCATACATGAAGAGCAGCAGGCACATTCAACATTTCTTCCAAAATTTTCTTGTTAATTTGAAACCTTTCTATCCTGATGGGAGTGGTCTCGTCCAGGACGGCAGCCCCCTCGTTCACAGAGCACAAGGGCTCACTGAATGGCTGGATGAGGATGAAAATGCTGGTGCCAACGTGTGAAGTTGCCTCATGCAGCTTTGAACATTAAAAATTTCAAAAAAAAAAAAAAAAAAAAAAAAAAAAAAACCCTTCTGGCAACCGCCGTTTTGAAAAGAAAAATATGCCTGAGAAACGCCTGGGGGCACAAACTTTTTGGGAGCACAGAGAGCTCGGAGCCAGGATCAGACGAAAACACTTGACAGAAACTCAACTGAATCTGCACGTAATTAATAATAAAAAAAAAAAGAGTGAGGGGAAGACACGAACCAATGAAGTAAGAAAATAAGCATCCTGTTCAAGAGAATCCCAATGAAAGAGGATTTGTATAGGCGTGCACTCACTCACACACACATACACACACACACACACACACACACACACACACACACACACATGAACACAATGAAATTAGATCAATGTCAAGAGCAGAGTGGATTGGAAAATGAGGAGGATGGAAGCGTTGGCTGGGAATAGACTGATAGAAACTGCGATGGGCAGAGACAAGAGGTCAGATGGCCCGCTGGAATGACAAATACACAGAGAGAGAAGAGGAAGAGGCTGGGCGAGCAACAGACATACAGCACAATTAGGAGAGAGAGAGAGGGAGAGAGGGAGAGGGAGAGGGAGAGAGAAGGAAGGAGGTCAAGCAAATAATGAACAAATAGAGCATGATTAGGAGGGAGAGAGAGAAGGAGAGAAAGGTTGATTGAACAACAAAAATGAGTGTGATGAGGAAGTAACAGAGAGAGAGAGAGAGAGAGGATGGAGATAAACAAATCCAGAGCAATTAGAGAGAGAGAGAAAATGAGGGGCTGATTGAAGTAGAGAGCAATTAGGAGGGAAAGAGTGAGAGATACAATAAAAGACAGAGAGAGAGAGAGAGAGATGCTGGAGGGACGATGTTTGGGACGCTCACGCTTGGACAGTTTTCAGATCAGAGGAACTTCCCTGTTTATTTCTTACATAACACAGCAGATCTGCTGCATTCAGCCAGTGAGGGAAGCCGCTGTGGCCTCACGTCAGCCTCACTCTTCTTTCTTTTTTTTTTCTTTTCAAAAAAAAATAAATAAATTTTATTGATTTTCAATATATAACAAATATGAAAAAAAAAATCACAGTCATTGAAATTCATCATTAAAAATGATACAGTGCTCTCCACAATACATATAAGCCTAAATTACAGGCTTTACCCCCGCAAAAAAATAAGTATAAAATGTGCACACTGATAACATTATGCAATCATAGCGATCGATTTTCAGCAATCAGTGAATCACTGAACCAATCGATCAATCAGTTACAGTTCAACAAAATAAACATAAAAGAGAGAAAAACAAACACATAACCTCTTCAGAAATAAATACATAAACAACAAAGATTTAAAAAACAGAGTACTAATATGCTGACTTAAAATTGAGTAAATAACTAAAAATAAGAGTTGGCCACAGATATTTTTTTGATCACAAATGGAAGATTACCGGCTCCAAAGGCGGTGCATCTTTTGTTTTGTGTAGATGGTAAATTAATTTCTCCAGTGGTAAAAAGTCCTCATATTTGCTCTATCCACGTTGTTACTCATGTGGAAGACAGCAAAAAGAAGGAAGTGGAGAGGAAGGAGGGGAGGGATGAGTCCTGGTGGAAAGCATCATAAGACAACAAGATGCAGGGCACATTTATCATAAGTGGATGTAGTCCAGTGTGACTGCTCTGATCTCACCTCTTTTTAAGGCACCTTGCAGAAAAATGCATGCATCCCCAACCTGTCAACACTTTTTTACTTTGTAAGTTTATTTGGCTGCTTGAGAGTTACAGCGCTGGGATTCATCTTCCTGGAGGATGAGGGGGGAAACTAGTTCACCTAATTACAGCTCCAAGAATCTGAGCACATGAAACAATAGTGTAATTTGTTGTCTCAAGAAATGCCACCACTGCCGCTGTCTCCTCCAGGAATAAACAGTTTTCTAATCATTTGAAGTCAAGGAAATTGTTTTAAACATGTAAGGAGTAAGGAAGACATCAAAGGCGTTCAAATCACAGCTATGTAGGAACTAATGATCCAAGTGAAACTGTTTATGGGGAAATCATTTTAACAGACGCTAATATGGCTCTCAGATGTCTTCTGGGTGAAATGTTTCAGTGGCTGTACAAAAGCAGTTTTATAAACCTGATCATTTATGTGGTTAAATAGCATCATTTTAGTTTTTATATGAAATAATTACAGAGGTCTGGACCTCAGAGTGGCTATGAACATGAATATAAGTCTGCTTCCATAAGGCCTGGACGACACGGTGGTTAATCACCGACATGTCCAAGCACAGTTCATTACTGCAGTAGCAGCACAACTCCAGCTAAAAAGCGGCTGCTTTGAATCTTCAAATGTGAGTGTTGAGAAATCCATTAAACTCTTTGTGAGGCGCACATCAAGGCTTGTATTGATGACATAAGAGCAGCAGTCTGTAGGGAAACACACAGTGACCAGTGGTGTCACTTCATGTCAATGAGCACGTTTACATGCACACCATATTCCTGTATTATTCAGAATATCCTCAATATTCCGGTTGCGCACGAGTCATGTAAACACACACCGAACCAGATTAAGGTCATATTCCGCTTGGAGAAAATTCCGAATCAGACCCCTGGCATATGCCTGTTTTAACCAGAATATTGTGCCATGTAAACACCTTAATCGAAAAATGCCCCGTACTGGAATATTCAGTTACATCTGCGCATGATCAGTTCACAAGGAATCCTGGGGCGTTCTTGTTGCTATGGTTACTGAGGCGGGGAGAATGGCATGGCGAAAAGCAGCAAGAGCCAGAAGACTGCAGTCTGCCTTCAGCTGATGAAAGACTTCAATATCATGGAGGATATCGATGGGAGAAAACATAGAAATAGAAAAAAATTCTTTGTCTTCTTCTTCTTCTTCTTCTGTATTTCCGGCAGACCAGACGCCTATAGGTGCATTGCGAGCGTGGAGCGTAAGAGCGTGGAATACGCCGAAACACAGGAACATGCCAAGTAACATGTAAACAGAATATTCCAGTTGCTGCAGCGCATACAAACCTTATTCGGAAAATGACCATAACCAGAATATTGAGCCGAAATGGAATACATAAGTGTTTTCTTCTATTCAGACAAAATCAAGAGAATGAGCTGTTCATTCTCTTGATTTTGTCTGAATAGAAGAAAACACTTATATATCGCAATAGAAGACAAAATGAACTTAATCAGTTGGCGAACTGGAATACGGTGTGCATGTAAACGTAGACATTTGCATGTGTGGGGCTGGTCCTGCTGTTGTGTTCCAGCCAGAAAGGGACTGGCCCATATGAAGAAGGATGACTTCAGTGTTTCCAGAAAAAAAAAAAAAAAAAACCACTGGGGTTTATGGTCTCTCTGTCTTCATAATGTTAGTTTTAAAATAAAATCAGGGAAGGAACCATCCATCCATGTTCTAGAATTTATATTACACAAGTATGATGGCATCTCATCTTGTTTTTTTGTACACTTGTAATTTGAATCAGCTCATGGTCACAGCTAAAGCCCCTCTGTACTCTTTGCTCTCTGTTGCTGTGTGTATGTTGATAGAAGTCTTTATAGTGACATATGTAGGCAAGACTAACGGGAGCTGAAGTCCATGTCATATCTAATACACTTCCCTCAGACACCCAGTCTAAACTGTGATGCAGCAGGGGAGTGCAGAGGAGTGGGTTTGTGACTGGAGGGTTGCTGGTCCGAAAGCCCAAAGGAAAATCTGTGTTTTCTCCTCCCACCACAGGGGCTGATGTGCCCTTGAGCCAGAGACCCCTGATTGTTCACTGGCCAGTAGCAGCAGACTACTGATGCACTGGTTTTTAACGGTTGTTAGTATATCATTGTGATCTGTGCTGGGATTGATTGATTTTCCCTGGATGATTAAAGGTACAGGATGTAAAACTGACCAGAAATGAGGACCCTTTAGACTCAGCTGCCAAAAAAGGTCAAATAAGAATGAAATGTGATGGATGGGTCGACATGGGTCTTGAACTCAGTCATAACCCTAACGTCCCAGTTTGTCTGGGATTGTCCCAGTTTCAAGCTGGGTGTCCCGAGTCCCATTTTGTCGCTATTCATGCCTGCAACTCAAACCCAACATACACATATTATAGACCAAAAATGTTGCTAACCTGATCCTTATTTGTGCAATTTTTCTATTGAACCTAATGGTGCCAGGTTCAAAGCAGTCTGAGCTCTACGTTTGACTCTATGGCCCTCAGCGGTGTCATGTTAGACACAGATTTTGCTGGCGGATCCCCACAGAAGCATCTCGCTCTACAAGCACTTCATGTGTGTCTTCATTCCCACATTTTAAACAAACATAGACACATATACATCATGTTATACATTAGATTCTGATTTAGCCAGCAGCCTGAAATGTGCTCATAGACATGGATGTGCTAAATAATAGCCCCCCATCCTGCTGAAAACACCTTTGTTGTGTGTTTAAACATCAGGGTTCCAGTTTGGGGGTTTCAAAATATGGTCACCCTAGTTTTTCGTGGTTGACTTTAAACAGTCCTTACATCATTCAACCCTAAATTTTGTGCAACTTTACATTAAAAAACCCCAACAACAATCAAAATGGTTTGATGCTGATAATGATTTTGTAACTTTTATTCATTGCATTGTCTGCTGACACCAAGCCCTGCGCTGTAATGCCACTGAGGTTCTGCATTAGTGTGGCTAATTGCACTGAAAATAGCTAAGCAGCTAGCCCTCTGCTTTGCCACCTGATGTCTTTTGTTTTCTCTCATTTCTGTGCAAAATAGAGTGGAAACAGGAATAGCAAACAAAGCATTGTCTGAGGACACGGAGTCCCTGTGTGAGGAAGCAGCTTTTGTAAACACTCAGAATTAGTCGTTTTATGAGAGACAAGAGCGCTGCTGGAAATGCAAATAGAAGAGGGAAGTCTGCAGCAGACGAGTGTAAGCGGGCCGGAGGCTCCGCCAGCGGGCGCTGTCGCAGGCTGGAGCAGCAGGACGGGGTGTCGCTCTGATTTCATGAACCACACACACATATGCACACAGACCCACATACACACATCCAAATGAAGACTTACACTCATAAAAATGTACACTAACACACATGAGTGCATGCACTTGACTCACACCAGTCTTGGTTCATTATGCAAGGCAGTGATCATTATGAGCCTGCAGGCTCACTAATGAGGAGTGGAGAGAGGAGAGCCCTGCTGAGGGGGGGGTTTTGCTTTACTGGAGGACGCTGAGACTCGCTGAGACCAAGACAAGCATCTGCACTGAAAAATGTAAAGCTTCCTGTTGTTTTTTTGCTGTGTTTCTTTTGATTATGTGAGGGGGGATGCTGTCCATTCATGGTTAGTGTGTGTTTCTACACTTTCTTCAGAATGGAGCCACGCAAGTGAATGTATAATTTGAGTCCAAAATGAAGTAGACACTATAAGCTTTATTATAAAATAGCCACACACAGGGCTGTTTTGTAATAGTAATAGAGACAGCATGTATTGCCAGTATAGCTTCTGGTGTTTCAGTAACAGTTAGTGTGTTGAGAAGTGAGGAGAGGCAAGAGAAAAGGCTCTTTCCTGCAGGAATCACATACATTAGACATCCCTTGATCAAGCAGCTTTATGTAAAGGCATGATGTCTTTTACAGAAATGGATTTCTGTGTTTATCAACAAAAGGAGGGGCTGTTATATTCAGTGGCTTCAGACTGGACAGGTTGAGATGACTGGGTCCAACTTCAAGGCAGTTGGACCTAGCTGACCTAAAGGTGCTTAAGATGGATCTAGGGGCCACACAGAGTCCTTGAGAAGAAGTTTGATTTTACTTTGACTTCACTTCGTCAGAACAATTAAAGAATGAATGGCGAGTTATTCACAAAGTGCAAGTAGATACAAAGTCAATGCATGAGTCAAGACACGAAGAGATGCAACTATGTGCTGAGCGACGTGAATAATACGAATTTCCATATCAGATGATGCAAATGATGCCAACACACAACATTTGCATCATTTGAATATTCAGGAATCATATTCGCACAAGTCGGCAATGTGAAAAAATTCTCTTCACTGCTAGCTTTAGTGAGGAGAACCTCGCTGCTCTGCTTTAGTCATTTACTGGCTGCTGACAGCCATTCTAAATGTCCTTAACTCACAGCCCAGTCAGTGTGTGCTGCGCTGCGGAGGGATACGAATGTTTGGAATGGAGTGCGGTTGTTAAAAAAAGTTCCAAATAAAGTGAGGATCAGTATAGCTCAAACCTGTTGCGTGTAGCTTGAATGTGCTGTACCTCAGTTTTTTTCATAAAGAACACTTATAATGGATTTTGAGGCTGAAAATGAGCTGCAGCAGCATAGATAGATAGATAGGTATACTTTATTGATCCCAGACTGGGAAATTCACACGTTACAGCAGCATCATCAATAAAAACAAAAAATTAAAAAAATTAAAATTAAAAGTATATACAATAGAGACTAAATATGCGAATATATACACTAAAGACAATAAGGGCTAAGTATATTCAATAAAGTAGCCTGAGAATATGAGATGTTTAAGTGTTGAAATGTAAGAAATGTAAGATATACTGATGAAAATAATAAATATGAAAAATGAAAAATACAGATAGTAGATGGTATGGCACAGGGTAAGCTTGACACCATGGAACCAGGAAACCAAGCATGGAACGTGCCTTCACTGAAGCTGCTGGCGAGGCTGTGCTCAGTGTTTTAACGCAGCCCGGTGGTGAAGCAGGGCCCTTCAAGTGAACTGATGGTTCTCACTCGCTGCCAAAGTCTCGACTCTTCCTGAACTCTCTCTCTCTCCCGCTGCTCGCTCTGCTCTCGAAAGCCACAGTCGACGCTCTTGACATTTACCTCTTGTGGGTCAGTGCCGGGGTCACCGCGACCGTGATGGAGAGACTCGAGCCAATGTACTTTCCATGAATCAAAAAAAAAAAAAACGAAAAAGCATCTCCCACGTAGCTCGGCCTCCTTTGCCGCCTGTGTGCGTTTAATAGGCATGACTAACAGCGAGCGCTGGCTTTGTCTCTCCGCTGAGATCCGCCTTCTCACCCCGCAGCTTTTCAAATAAATTGAGTCGAGATGCGCTGCAATGTTCTGCATCTCCCACTTGACTTCACAGCTGCATTATAACCATGGGTGTGTGTGTGTGTGTGTGTGTATCTAGCTGCCTGCCTATCTATGTGCCTGAACCTTTTGACACTCCTGTTTAAACCCCCATGAGCTGCAGGATTTGCAGTGCACCTTGCTGTGCATGTAGCTGTGCGCGGTGCAGGTCTTCACATGGACGTCAGACGCTCTCCTCTGAAGTTGGGATGAGTGAGCAGGAAAGGGTTCAGTCTTTTGCTGGAAGACTTCTACACTGCACTCACACTGCAAAAACGCAAAATCTTACCAAGATTATTTGTCTTATTTCAAGTCAAAAATGTCTTATTTCTAGTCAAAATATCTCATTACACTTAAAATAAGACATGATCACCTCAGAAGTAAATTGTTTTTAGACAATTTTCACTTGTTATAAGTGAAAATTCACTTGAAACAAGTGAAAATTTGCTTGTTTCATTGGCAAAATTTGCCAGTGGAAAAAGTGAAAATTCACTTGAAATAAGTGAAAATTAGCTAGAAACAAGAAACAAATTTTGCCAATGAAACAAGCAAATTTTCACTTGAAACAAGAGACAGTTGTCTAAAAACAGTTTACTTCTGAGGTGATCATGTCTTATTTTAAGTGTAATGAGATATTTTGACTTGAAATAAGACAAATAATCTTGGTAAGATTTTGAGTTTTTGCAGTGCACTGATTTATTTGAGGATGAATCTGGTCATCTTTGTATTACAGAGAATATCTCTTTAACCTGCAGGCTACCATGTCACTCTGCCGTAACATGGCCTATTTGCTGTGGTGATTGATTGGTAATAAATCAAAGCAGTATTTTTTTTTGTGTGTGTCAAATGAATAGCTGAGGGCCTGCAGTCCAGTTCCAGCCCTGTGAGGGTGCCAGAAATATTTAGAAAGGACAGGATTATGCTCAAACAGTCATTATTCTTAGGATGTTATTAGATGATGACATCAAACAATCTGCAGTTCATAAACATCTTGACTCTTGGTGCGTTATGGTCAGTTTTCCAGCGCTGCCTCGCAGAATATTTCAGTAAGAGTGGCTTTCTGGCTACGCCTTCCTCCTAATTACAGCACAGTGCCCTCGTCCAAGTCTGCTCACCAAGGGGACGAGTCATTAAAATATTTTTTTTTCTAAAGCCAACTCTAACTGTTTAAACAGTTGGCTTTGACGTGTGGATTTTTTCCACTATGAGGTTTCATGTTTCATCAAATTGAATAGTCTAATAGCTGGAAGTGGGGCAGTGGAACATAACCTCGCCAGCATCTTGGACGACAGCAGCAGCGCCAGAATTGGCTATGATGTCTAATGCTTGTACATTTATTATGAGTAGCAGAGCTGATCACAGCCTCTTGATTCATCTGCCAAGATGTCACAGACATGGCAGGACCCAGGCCACAGAGGACTGGCTGCGTATGTTTCACATTAGAGTATCAGTTACCTCCCGAGGATCACTCATAAGAGACTCTTTTGGGGACTAGTTTATCAGTTTCCCTCTTACGCTGGTGAATAGCAGGTAAAAGCATTAAAGCCAAAATACAAATGTAAGAGTATTATTTTCTTTCCCAGTGGATGATGTTTAATTCATTTCACAATCTAAATTGTATTTATTTTTCTAGAACTGTTAGCAAAGAGTAAAAAGCCTGTTGCTGGAGGCACATGTTGATGAATTTCAATAAAATTATTAAGCAGGGATTATGGAGATAACATCAACATGGTGAATAATTTCAAGGCAGCTTGTGGCATACATCTTCTATATGTAATGCCCTGGATCAAGACAGGAATATTATGGGTTATATTGTGCCTAATGTGGTAGCATTAGGACTTAAGACTCAAGGGTGCGATTGAAGCTCTTGCTCTCTTGCTGTTACTGTGACAATATTGATGTAGATGTGGCTAATTTGGTAAAAGCTGCTGGAATTGAAAGCATGCAACTTTATTTTTACATCTCTTGACTTTGTGCTGCAGGTGCAGTTTACACTTCTGTACACAGGAATTCAAAAAGGCATCATTTATCCATTTTCTATCCCAGCTTATGTGTGTGTGTGTGTGTGTAACATCAGGGCCATGTCGGGCTCTAAGCTATCCCAGCATGCACTGAGAGGCAGGCAGGCAGGCAGCTGTGGATAGGCTGCCAGTCAGTCACAGAGCTAACAACCAACCAAACACACCAACCAGACTGCTTTTGAGGAGGGATAAAAGTAGAGCTTGACCGATTTTGGTATTTGCTCATCACAGATAAATCAGTGTTGTCATTGGCCGTTGTTGAAAACTGACCGTGCTTATTTCAGCAAAAAGCAGTCATTTAGAAACAAAGCTGTCTTTTGCAGCATGTTTCCCGCATGTTCCCAATGCTAATTACCTAGTTTGCCCAAATTGCTTTGATCACACTTTCTTGATACTAGTGGGCTGATCTGCGTATTCTGCCTTGTTTCAACATATTTAGACTTGGTCCCAATCAAATTCCTGAAACAAGTGAAAATGCATCAGAAATCCCACTGGCAGATTTTATACCTGCTTTGGAAAAACAAAACAAAACAACAATAATATTTTAACATTGAAGATGAGACTTAATGATCTGTCAAGTCAGAGATTTTTGCAGTGTGAATATTTTTGCTTTCCTGGATGTTCATTAACTGGCAAATTTCACCGTCAAGCCAAATCGCTCTTGACATGTTGCTTATTTGGTTTAGCCAGGTAACAGCAACATCCCAGGAGATTAAACAGGTTTATTTGTCATGTGACATCGACTGCTCCCTCTAATGCTGCCAACACGGGGTCAGCTCAGCCCTGTTGTTTCCACTCTACCTTTGTCACCACGGGGAAATTGCCTCTCTACAGGGCAAGAAATTTCACCTTAAACAAGCCAGAGTTGACCACAGGGAGATGGTTTCTGCCCCAGGCTTAATAAATGAATGTGAAACGGCCTGTGTGCTAATGCTGGGGCTCGCCCCGGGTGGAAACTGTGGGCATGAAAACAGCTGTGGGCTCAGCATAACTTACTTTTCCTGGAAAAGTTAAGGTTGTGTGTGTGTGTGTGTGTGTGTGTGTGTGTGTGTGTGTGTGTGTGTGTGTGTGTGTGTGTGTGTGTGTGTGGGTGTGGGGGGGTCTCCTGAAACTTCCATCAACAACTCAATGATTTATTTGTGTGGTGAGCTCCATGTTAGATGGTAGATGGTTAACATCTGCGCTGAACTATGGAGAGCCGGGACAGAAGAAATAATTTTCTTTCGAAAATTGCTTTCCAGACATCATGGTTATGCTTCATTCCCCGATGTCATGCTCACACACACACACACACACACACACACACACACACACCTTGTCACTCATGAGATGTATATTTGGTGCACACATAGCAAATGTGCACACATAGTTCAGTAATACTCCTCATATCACAAGGTCCTGTTACACACACACACACACACACACACACACACCAACTCCCCAGATTACTTGTTCCAGTGCTATTTAAATTGAATCATACTCTAGGGGACAAGCCGTAGTGGTGCCCCTTTGTTGCTATAGTAACCATCATTTACACTGACCAGGACCTGGGATTTCATAGCTTCAGAAAAAACAAAAGCCTTTCACTTTATATAGATGTGTATAGTGTTCTTCATCTGAAAGCTGGGAACCTGAAGACTATAAACATTGTGTTTTGGTTAGTCGCCCATGTATTTATTTATTCATAGCGTGTAAGAGTTACAGCATTATGATGGGAACACATGATGGCCATTCTCATGCTCAAGTATATGTCATACATTGTTGCATCAATTTTAACATTGATACCATTTGTTACACAGATTTGGTGCAAAATGTAATTTAATTTTAATTTAATTGAAATTTTTGATCACTCAAAAATGAATAAGAATGGTCAAAAATCCCTCCAAAACACCACATTAGGACACCAAGACCATGAGGAACACCACAGAAAAATTCATGCTTTGATTTGTTGTCACTCTCTAGTTTGTGGCTATAAAGTTTCAAGTTCAAAAAAATGTGTTAACACTTTACAATAACAGTACAACAATTAACGTTAGTTAACGCTAGTTAATGCTGTAATGGTTAGTTAATGATTATTATGGCATTTACTAATGTTAATAATATCTACAATAACCCTTAAATAACATATAAATTAATACCTTAGCATGAACAGCATTAGTGAATGATTCTTACACACATTAGTTAACGGTTAGTTAACTGTTACTTAATGTTTATTACAGCATTAAATAACGTTAATTGTTGTACTCTTATTGTAAAGTGTTGCCAAAAAAGTTTGAAAAAAGTCTCTGCCTGCAGTGAACTGGCTGCTATGGGGGCCAACATCATCACACAGGAATCAAATGTGGCTCATTGAATCCACAAGAGTCTCAGCTTTCCAGTCAAAGCCAACTGATGCAGCTCCAAGACTGTTTAGGCTCCAGTCTGCACAAACACCATTTTACAACAGGCCACAAGAACACATGTGGACTGCAGGCTTTGGGGCCCAAACTGCATGGGATTAGCAGAAGGTGGGCATGTCTGCAAAGGGGAGAGCCGTGGCTGCCCAGAGAGCCCATTTTCATTCACACATCTGGAGGTCAGAGGTCAAGGGACCCCGCTGGAAATGCCATTCCAGTTATTCCCTCGCCATTTTTTAATCTGTAACAATGTTTATCCCTCTTACTGACAACCTAACATGACATACTTGACATCAGTGCATTCTGCAGGTCATCTAATTTCACTTGATACCAGTGTGTTCCCTCTGGCTTTCCAGCCCGGCACAGCCTCTGTGAGGCAGTGTGTCGGCCGAGGTGGTGGGCCGTCAGAAGGGTCTGGAGTTAGGATGGAGATTTTTGCAGTGTAGGATGGAGAAAGAGGGAGGGAGGCAGAGTGAAGGGAGGAAGAAGAATAGAGAGAAAGAAAGTATTTGAACTTTAGTGGCGTCAGTGTTGACGAGCGTCTCGGTAATGAGCACCGGAGAGCGCTGGCGTCAACCTTTAGCCGAGACCTTTATGCCAGCGTCGGATTGAAAGGAAAACAGGAAGGAGATGAGGAGAGAAAAGACCAGATGTTTATTATCTCCACTCAGACAAGGTCACAGCTCTTCAGCTCCGCATTTAGACACAGCACAAAGCTGTGTGTGTGTGTGTGTGTGTGTGTGTGTGTGTGTGTACAGAGTGAGAGAGAGACTATGAAGGCACATGTGATCTCAGCAGCCTTTTTGCTCCTCACCTAATGAAGTACTACAAAGGTGCTCAGTTCTTCACACATTTTATCTCCACTGTGTGTCAAGGCTGCAGTTTTAACGGCGTTTTCCATCAGAGAGCATGACATAAGAGATTTCAGATTCATAAAAAACAGCGTTCAAATCCAATAAAAATCAGTGTGTATTATATATTATTATAATTGCATTTAGCAGTATTTAATCAAACTGAGCCTGGTAAATGAGAAATTAAACCCAGTCCCAATGGGCTGCAGTGTAAATATCAAGCTCCGTCTGATCGAAGTGACCATCTCACTGCACAGCATAACATAAGGCAAGATCTGTGATTAAGTTTACTTTTCTAATGAGGTTCCTGTGGATTTTCTCTGTGTTTGATTTCATTTGTGCTCTGCTCTTTCTTGGTGACCAGAACGTAGAAGCCTGCCACCTGAGTTGCTCTTTGTCCTCAACTCTGCAAAAATCTGGCAGTTCACTTTTCCAGCCGCTGTGTTCACATATTTCAACATGATGTGACGCCACGTCGGCCTGTTGTGTCAACACAAACTGCTGCACAGCTCCACTGTTTCAGAACTGCAGTGTTGACACTGCTCACCACACACACACACACACACTGTACATGTAAAGACACACACATTGATCACCATGATCTGCAGGGCATTCTGCTTGATGTGGCCATAATGAATTAAGGTTAAGGAAGACTAATGACAAATTCTTTCCCTCTTTATACCTTTTGTGTATTTGTGTATTTGTGTTTGTATGTGTGTGTGTGTGTGTGTGCTGTCCCCTCGAGACGATGAACCATAACAAATGTGGAGCAATAGGTCAGGCTCCGCCCCGCTCCATCGGGGCGTCAGGCCACATAAAGAGCTCCTGACAGAGCGAGGGAGAGGCTGTTAATGGAGGTCAGGACCTTGTGAGAAGCTTCCACAGTGAAGGAGTTCAGATTTCTGTCTGAGTCTCTATCCATCATATTCTCCTTCACTGTCCGTCTCCCTCTGCCTCAGTCCTTCTCTTAAGGGTTTGGCTGAAATCGGACGTTTTTGCACCAAAGCTGCTGACTGCCCACATTTTGTGCCAGCACTTTTAAATTTAACCGTTTTATGTTCAAAAATGTTTTGTGTTGATCCCAGAGATTTTATTCTTGACAGGATAGAAAACCTCTGACACAGTTAGGCTACTACTTAGAAAATGCTCTTTGCTCACGGCTAAAGAGAGAACAACAGGTCAGTAATATGGGGCTATCAATAAAAATCAGTCCAGGTACTCCAAACAAATAAAATAAAGCAGTTGTCTATTGAAAGATAACTAAAACAGCAACATGTTTTGACCACACCTTCATCAGGATATAATCACAGAGACAATGTTCTCATCAAGATAGCACTGCAAAAACGCAAAATCTTACCAAAAATTATTTGTCTTATTTCATGTCAAAAATGTCTTATTTCTAGTCAAAATATCTCATTACACTTAAAATAAGACATGATCACCTCAAAAGTAACTTGTTTTTAGACAATTTAAAAAAAAAAATTGTTTGTTTCATTGGCAAAATTTGCCAGTGGAAAAAGTGAAAATTCACTTGAAATAAGTGAAAATTTGCTTGTTTCATGAGCAAAATTTGCCAGTGGAAAAAGTGAAAATTCACTTGAAATAAGTGAAAATTAGCTAGAAACAAGAAACAAATTTTGCCAATGAAACAAACAAATTTTCACTTGTTTCAAGTAAATTTTCACTTGAAACAAGAGACAGTTGTCTTAAAACAAGTTACTTCTGAGGTGATCATGTCTTATTTTAAGTGTAATGAGATATTTTGACTAGAAATAAGACATTTTTGACTTGAAATAAGACAAATAATCTTGGTAAGATTTTGAGTTTTTGCAGTGAGGGGACAATTATTTCAGAACTTGTCTGCACCAGACCATCACCTCAGCAGACAAAAAAATGGTTTTCTCTCCCAAAATCCACATAAACATCATTTCTTTAAAACCTGCATAATAACACTAGGAAACACAAAGCCAAGGATTGCATTGGTGTAATGTAACATGTATGTGCTGTTGGTCAGAGACCTTTTCGAACAAAACACAAGGTATTTGTCAGCGTGCACACGCGCAGGCTGCCGGCTAAACGGCTGCTGACTCAGACACGTTCTCTGCCAGCTATTTTTGCAACGGTTTCCTCTCGCATCATTAGATTCAGCAGAAAACGCTGAAAATTGTTGATGTATTCCATGTTTATATTAGTTTAAAAAATGTTGGAACAAAGAAGACGTTTCTGTGAGGATCTGCTTGTAAAATCTGACATGACGTTGTTGGCTTCCGAGGGTCCTGGGGTCAAAAGTCAGATTGCTTCAACCCTGGTACAATTAGATTCAGCAGAAGATGGGGAACATTTTTGTATATAATCATGATAATAATATGTGTTTGGTTTGAATTGCAAGTGTGAATAGTGAAAGAAACAGGACAATTTGGTACTGAATATTAAAAACCAGGACTACTTATCTTTCACAGATATTTGTGAAGTCAGTAAACTAAATCCCAAACGCAAATCTCTTTTACGTCCAAAGATGAGGAGTTAATAAATTAAGCGATCAACATGCTTTGAAAAAAAAAAAAAAAAAAAAAAAAAACTCTACCCACACTATTTTTGAGCCACAGCATGATCGACACTGTGACTTTGTCAAAATGGATTAAATATGGCACATAGCTACACAAAATGGCTTGGCTAGCTCAGCGCTGGCATTAGTGAAAGTTAATTTCATGTAAATAATCCCAGAGTCGTTTTAAAGCCATCCGTGCAGGTGCAGAGAGTGCAGGCAGCATAGGGCAACAATGACTGTTTTAATGCGAGCACTGATACGGAGCTGTGGAGTCAGCTGTCCACAGGGACTACGTTGGACATATCCTGATAGACAGTTTAAGGGACACTCTTCAGCCAATAGGACTCTAGCCACAGTGTGAAGGACCAGTATGAGCACAACACATCTGTAAACTGATAGCTGTGTTTGTCTAACCCGGGTTCACCATATTCTTCCTCTCTCCCATGCCATCTGTTATTTCATGAGTTGCTGGTGGGGTAAATACTCTATTCACACACACACACACACACACACCACAGTTTGACTAAAACGTGTGTGTGTGTGTGTGTGCTCGCTCTCTCTGACTCATCTCTCGGGATGATTGCTCA
Organism: Myripristis murdjan; assembly: GCF_902150065.1. Lineage (NCBI taxonomy): Eukaryota > Metazoa > Chordata > Actinopteri > Holocentriformes > Holocentridae > Myripristis > Myripristis murdjan. The sequence goes on along the minus strand of NC_043992.1, from coordinate 3,255,723 downwards.
CCTAATTAACTGACAACAATATAAATGAGACCTGACCACTGACCCATATCTCTCTTTTTCTGCTCTCTCTCCTCCTCTCTCTCTTTGCCTCTCTCTGCCCATCTCTCCCTCGCGCTCTTTCACTTGTTTTGTCTTTCTGCCATCTGTCTGTCCGCCTGTGACCATCGCTCTCCCTACTTTTCTCTCTCCTCGCTAAAAACTGCACGGATTCTCTCTCGGACGTGTTACAAAGGCACTGCAGTATGTACAAGATGGAGGAGATTTGTTTTTTTTTATTTTTTTTTTTATAATTTTTTTTTATTTATTTAAGATGGAGGAGATTTGAATCTACATTCTGCTTTTGTGAGCTGCTGTCTTTCTCTTTATGTTTAAAGGGCATAAAAAGTGAAAGTCTCTCTCTCTTTCTCTCTGTCTCCCTCTCTCTCTCCCTCTGCAGACTGCCAGTGAGAAGACGCTCTATGTGGATCGAGAGCTGAAGCAGCAGAAGCTGAGGCTGCTGGTGAGTTTTCCTCATATTTTCTTCACTTGGAAATCAGTACAGTTGGGACAGATGGTGCCATTTTCAGTGGGAGGGGGTGTAATGGTGGAAGCCCGCCCTCTGGTCTGGGATCAGGACCCCCAACAGAGGGTTTTCAGGTGATGTCTTGTGCCCTCTGGTGGCCATATTGGAAGTCGTTGGCTCCCGGCAACAAGGCTGAAGAGCTGATTGCATCTTTCAAATTATGATGTACTGGAACAGCCGCTGCTAATTTCTATGCTGTTTTTATGGAGCCTGGTCATTTTATAATCAATAGGACTTACACCTTATCAATTTTAGGTCAATGTGTTGATACAGATTTCATCCAGTTAGTATGCTAGCTAACCACTATAGCCTAATATCTGGTTAGCCAATGATCTTTTTCTTGATAACACATCTCATTTGCATAATTTATCTCATTTGCATAATATCTTGCTGGCTAGCTAGCTAGTTTAATCAAAAACCAACTGTTTGCTGAGGCTGACATTAATGCACAAACTCACTTTTTGAGGTAGAGGCTGAGCACAAAGACAAACCGATTTACTGCATTTGAGAAGAAAAAAATGGACCATTTACTTTCATGGCATGGCTTGGTGTGTCTCCTAAATATTGATTCTTCACAGGGCAGAGAAGTCTTTGAAACATTATTTGGACTAACGCCTATCTTCTACTGTATGCTAGATTACAGTTTACACTGGAAACAAATCCTCCTGATCAGACCACTCACTCTTACTTTTTAAAGAACAGTGTCGGCTGCCCACATGGCCCATATGAGAGGTTTTCCACACAGGGAGGAGAGGGGACACTCATGATTTACAGCATAACTGTCTGGAGCACGTGCATCGCTTTAAGCCAATTATGTCACAAGACGACATGAAGCCTTCTTGAATTTCTCAATGGTGGCACTCTCTCATTACAGTGACCGCAGCCTCAGCTGCACTCTCTCTCTAAAGATCATCTTTTCTCGGGGGACTCATGGCTCTCTGAAGCTACCATGTCATGAGGAACATGTTGGGCATGAGTGGCAACAAGGTTACTTTATTATGCGCCAACGGTTTTCTCAGGAAAGCTGTTTGTTCAGCGTAGCGAAGAATCTCCTCCGTAGACTTCCATTCCAACAGAACAGCCTGAGGTCTTCCTGCTCACACCCCACAGTATTACATGGTCTCAGCCATGATTGTTGTCCTCCCCTCTGGTAGGTTATGTGGACAGATCTTGTTTTAGCCTAGTTTATATAACCATCATGAGTGAGCAGCAATTTCTTAAAGAAACAGGAAGTAGCACCCAAAAGTCCATTTTAATTCTGCAGTCATTTTAAGAAACAAGAAAGAAAATAAATGAATGGAGCCGATGCTTTGATCCAGCAGACACTTTCTCTGTTTCAACAACTGAGTTTTTACAGTAGACCAGGGGTGTCATGCTACTGGTGTGACAGCCCATTATTTTCGAAAACACCAATAGTTGGAAAAACATCCCATTGGACCGAAAGCCCATTAGTCCAATGGCCAGTTATTCTAAAAACAAAAGCCCATTGCTCCAATGGTCTGTTGCTTCAAAAATACACACTCAAGTTGTTGGAGTTCAGTGACTGGAGATTTACATCCCTTATGTGAAATCTATCCATCCCTGTTTACCCTAACCTTAACCTCTACCTCAACCAAATTCATGGAGAGGTTATTTCTCAGACTAGTGGAATAATAGCCATTTGTTTTTGGGATAATGGGCTGTTGGACTAATGTGCTCTTGGACCAATGGGACATTTTTCAGAGTATTGGGGCATCAGAATAATCTATCTTTGGCCAATGGATGGTCCCCAGAATGGGACCCCTGTTTGATTTGGGGTTGCCTGTCGCAGAAGCTCACCACTCACGCCTAAAACAAACCTGCTGTGCGTTTGCTCCATGTCACTGTGATTGCATTGCACATAACTGGCAACTGTAGAAATGAGAATAGATGGGAATACATATGCATGCTGATGGTTTTATTGGGGGTCGTGCAGGATGTCTGCTCATATTTGCATTCCTCCATTATTTCTAACACAAACCTCTGAAGTCCATTCTTGCTCAGCTTTAATTAGAGGCTGTTTAGGTGGTAATATTACTAGGCATCTGCTATTTTCACTGTTTTACCAGGCAAAAAGACTTTAGCAAACAGCAGCAAGTCTGAATGATGTCTGGTTACCTGTGAGAGTGGTTGGAACTCTTGCCATCCGCCACCAAGATTTTTTATGAATTTTTCTGGCCCTCTTGAAGGGAATGATTTACAATGAGTACAATGACAGAAAAAGACTTAATCCCCAGGATTACAGGCAATCAATAGTATGGAGTCCAAGGGTTTGACAGTAATCTGTGACCCCGCAGTGATTATGTAAATCCAAAGTGATAGGAAAGGGAATGGAATAAAAGCTGAAGTCATCTTAATAATGGCTCACATATCTTACGCTGCATTGACTGGGCCTGATTAGTCATTTAGTCATCATTTAATCATGTGAGTATGTGTATGACCCACACCCGAACACACAAACATATATACATACATACACATTTGCACTCTCACTCACACAAAGTTAAATTTACATGATGTGCTGCAGTTTATCTTGCCTCCTTTTGTTTCACCGTAGCTTGACAGAAATCCATTATTAGCAGCTGGCTGCTTTAATGACCTGTGTGTGTGTGTGTGTGTGTGTGTGTGTCTGCATCTGGGCTTTAATTTAAGTGTGTACATGTGCATGTGCAGTATGTGCGTGGGAGAGGGATGGGGAGTGTGCTAGATTTCGTTTTAACAGATGAGATCAGATCAAATGTGTTTGCTCCTGCAGGGTGAAAATAACATGTAAATGTATGTATTTCTCCATAATGGAGATTAATCCAGTTTTAATCAGTGAGTTATGCAGTGGCTCCCAGCTCACACTGCTCATTGTGTGTTTTGAAACATTTGTGTGTGTGTTTGTGTGTGTGTGTGTTCCTCAACCCAAAAGGCAAGCACTCATGTGTGAAGCGTTATGTGAGTTATGCATCCATATTTTCACATATCTCATGCATCACTGTTAATGGTGCTTCGTATTTCATCTTATATTTTGCACACAGTCCAAAGCCTTCTCATGTTATGCACAGCACAGTTTCTTTAACTGCGGGCTGGGACCTGGACTATAGCCACGCGCCTGTTGCTTTTAGGTTCCCACATGTTTAATAGCATGATTAATGGCATCCCACAAATCATATTTGAATATTGCAACATTATTTTTCACAGTTCATACCCACAGAAATGAAGCTTCTGCACACTTCTCCCAATTAGACATTTTTATCCACATAGCTTTCAGTCAGGTAGACCTTCATCAGAGCAAGAGGCAACCCAAATGCACACACTACACTTAACAACACGGCCGTGGTGGGTCTGATCACAGAAAACAATGAAGGGCCCGACCTGAAGGAAACTGAGGACAGCTTTAAGTACCTCGGTCTCCACTTCGTCAAGGGCCCGAACTCTGACTGTGTGGACTGACTCAGTGGTGAGAAAGGCAATGCAGACACTGTTTCACCTCAGACGCTTGAGGAAATTCTGGATGTCCTCTCAAATACTGAAGAATTTCTACTCCACCAAAACAGCACCACCTGCACCTGCCTAAAGGATATTTACAGCAGACCCTGCTAGGACAAGGCTGACAAAATCCTAAAAGATCCCAATACCCGGACAATGAAGAGGCCTACACTGAAAGGCTCAGGAAGAGCTTCTACCATCAGGACACTAGGATCCAAAATTAGGTCAGTGCCTAAGACTGACCCTCCTCGTCTCCAATCATACTATTTAAACTCTTACATATGACAAATAAGTTAGATTGATTAACTAAGATGCACATACAAGGAAGTTTATTGGTCATTATACAACAGGTTGAATAATGAAATTAAAGTGTGGTTCCCTCCTGATTGATAAATTGATTGTATAGAAAATAAAATTATTAAACATGGAGGATATATACATAGATACATACATATATACATACAGAGAATATATACTGTACATATTTCTGTCCCAGTTCAGGGGCCATCAGCTTTGAAGGTCACATTTGAAGAACGCCTGCACTTTTGCTCCACAAGGCTAGCCCAATCCAAAGTGTCCTGTGAATGTGGCCCAGATATGCAGACTTCTCTGTAAAATTTCTGTGGGAAACCTGGTGCACCCTTACCCATCCTCAGTCTCCCAAAATCCATTTTGCACAGTGTTCATTTTGGAATGCTACAGTGAAAATAAACATATAAATGAAACGCAAATGTAAGTTCAAGTCATTTTAATTTAGCCAATTTAGCTGAAGCTAGCCAGTTACAGTTTCACCTTAAGGTATCCTGACCCCCAGTTAACATGCAGTCAACAGCTGGCTATATTTCAGTGTGGCTCAAGCTGAGCTAAAAAGTGTGCAGACACTTTGTTTTTTTTCTCGGAATCACTCCTGCATCTTTTTAAGACTATAGGCGGTGTGCGCTACTTCATTGAATTCACAGTTAACAACCGGACAGTGCTGCAACACATTATTACATTTGCTAGAGTGGCAATATTTTCATAATGCAAACGCCATACTAAAATAACTGTGCTCATCAGTTGCAATACTCAGGATTAATAGTCACAATTGCAATAGAACATATTCACGTGGCTGCCATTTTCCTATGAGATCACACTCAGGGCGGGAAGCTCAAACACTGTAATCAAAAGGAGAATGTCATTATCATTATTATTATTAACTGCTTTCCCATTGATGAACAAGTGAGAAAACAATCCAGAGGGACATCAGGCCATATTCCAAGGTTAAACAAAAAAAAAAAAAAAAAAAAAAATTATTTGATCACCAGTTAGACAACAGCTAACATTAGCCTTCAGCCACTTGCCAGCTCAGCTCACTGTTTGATAGTGTTACCGTCTGTGATTGGAGAGACGGAGATGAATTATGAAATATCAACAAACACCTCGGACGTGTTTCTGTTTAAGACCCACAGCGAGAGCCTCGAGGTGAAACACACTTACTGTCAGTGTTGCCGTCACATTTGTTCCATATCATCCTCTGTTCATTTCTCAAGCTTCCTATTCAACACATAATACAACAGATACATTTCTATCAATAAATCACTGCATCTTTGATTTTGATAGACAGCAACAATTACTGACACACACACACTCACACGCTATATAAAAAGACACATATACACACACACACACACACACACACACACACACACACACACACACACACACATACACACACACACACACACACACACACACACACACACACAGTGACATGTGCGTCTACCAGGACCAAGAGGTTGAGGGCTTGAAGGACTAAAGCAATGCATTGTGGGAAAAACAGCATCAGCAGTGGCTCATTAGTTGTATCCCACGGCAACACAGCCAAGTGATGATAAATGGCCACCGATTGGGAGTCATTACAGTGTGTGTGTGTGTGTGTGTGTGTGTGTTACACTCACCTGCATTTGTATCATTGTGCTTAAATGATGCATTTTTATCTGTAAGTATATATGCGTGTGTGTGTGTGTGTGTGTGTGGGCTGTATGTTATTGAGTTGGCTGATGTTGGTTTAAAACAGGACTCAATTACTCTTTCCTCCCTTAGCCCCTTAACACACACACACACACACACACACACACTCATTCCCCTTTCTTGTTTCTTGCCTTTATCGTTCTTCATCCCCCGATCCATTCTCTAATAATAGAGTTGTGTGTGTGTGTGTGTGTGTGTGTGTGTGTGTGTGTGTGTGTTGGAACTGAACGTGTTCATGAACTCAGTGGCAATGGCCAATATCTTTTTGGTAACAGAATAGACCTCTGCGTGCGTGTGTGTTTCTGTGTGCGTGCGTGCGTGCATGTGTGTGTGTGTGTGTGCGTGACAACGTGCGTGTGTGTTGGCTGAATGGCTTTCATCAGCCAGACGTGACACAGATAAATGGATTGCATGGAGGCAGTTAAAGTGTGGCCCCATTGAATGAGCTAACGGAGTGTGTGTGTGTGTGTGTGTGTGTGTGTGGCCAAAGTGGAACCTGTACCATGGGAAAATAGTTTTTCGATTGCAGAGGGCATGTGTTGTTCCTTAAAGTAGATGTACATTTTCTGGGAGCTTCTGTCCTCTGTGGGTTTTATTCACCCAAGAAATAACGCACTGGCGTTGCATATTGACCCAAAAAAAAAAAAAAAAAAATCTAATTTGTACCACTCATTTAATTTCTTTGAACTTAAAGGACATTTTTCTCCAAGCTGCCGCCAATTTGTGACTCAGCTCCGTACGTGTAAACATCTACAAACACCAAAGCACAGGATGTGATGTAAGTAAGCCTTCTGTTATTGTGGGAGAGCATTTATATAGAAACCTGGGTTGGTTGGTGGCAGAACGGAGGCTGGATTTTAAGTAAGTAAGTAAGTAAGTAAGTAAGTAAGTAAATTTTATTTATAGAGCACTTTTCCTAGATACAATCACAAAGTGCTGTACAGCATAGACAAAATGCAATAAAATACAGAGATATTAGACAACAGCACAAAGACAGACAACAACACAACAGCAAGTAACCTCACAGAGGCCCCAGAGACGTCAACAGTGAAAAGCCTGTCTAAAAAGATAGGTTTTAAGTTCTCTCTTAAAACCTTCACTGGCGTGGATCATTAATGTTCAGGTGAGTTAAAGCTCCAGAGGGCTGCCACAAGTCGGTTTATACGGAGGTTAGCCCGGTACAGTGGCCATGCTTATTTTCAACAACACATATAAAAATACTGCTGAACGGGTCCCTTCATGTTCTGTGATCTACACTGACATCTGGCTGATAACATTAATAACACCCAATAACATATGACCTTAGAAACAAAAGGCCGATGGAGTGGCCGACCCTGCCAGGCTGGAAATTGCATCATGGCACATCACATCAGTCAATAACTTTAACTGTAACTTTAACTAAGATGTCAGAAAGAAAGCTCTAATTTAAGATAACTTTAATTCAAGATTCCTTTATTTGTCATTTCATATGCTTTTGCATACATAAAAAATTAAATATTGTTCCCCCCAGCCCATACACTATCACAAAGACAAAGACAATTAAAAATACTAAAAGTAGTTCTAAAAACACAAAAACCTAAAAATGTAGACATAAAACCTGGGACAGGAGCTGAAAGCACACTGTTAAGGTGCACAGAGATGTTTTGGTCCATCAGCAGCACATTAAAGTGCTATGAGAGTGCAGTTAGAGTCACTTAGCAGCACATACTTAAATGCCATTAAAAAGTGCAGTCATACCAGTAGCAGCAGTATTTTAGTCAGTGTGTATGCCTGTATGTTTGTTAATGATGAGTAACTTGCAGCTTCTTGCCAACTTTCGAAACAGAACCACTTCCTGTGTTTGGATTAGAGAGTTTGGATTAGATGCCCGACTCGGACCGGGTTCAGACAAAAATGGAGAAATTATGTTTGGATTCGGGTCGGGTTGTGTCATGTCAGTGTTATTTTAGTGAAAAATGATGGACCGACTGTCTGTTCTGGGCAACTTCCTGCACAGTGCTGGAGTTTCCGTGATGACGCTGAGGGCAACATGCAGGCTATTTCAGGCAGTAAATGTAACGTAGCAATGGAGGACATGGATGGACAGGTTCAGACACAAAAAAGCCCAACACACACCGGCGGTGCACCCAACACAAACTGGAAGCGTCTCGCTGTAGAACGTTAATAACCTTCCTCCTGTGATAACTCCCCTGCTGACCTACTGAGCCAGTTGTGGACGTCTATAATTAAGGATATATGATAAGGATCCAGCGCCCAGTTTTCATCGTATCACCTTGAGTTCAACACGTTTTATGTTTAAAAAATTATATGACCAACATAATTCATTACATTGCCTTTATTTTTTATACATGAAAATAATTAAACACAACGTTTTAGTTATATGTAAAACTGCCATGACTCATTTAAAAACTGATTTACAGCAAAGTGAGGACAGTAACGTTTTAAAATCATGTGTTGACACCCAGTAACGTTACTGAAACTGGATTTCTCACCTGAGGAGCCAATCTCCAGAGCTATAATCGCTATAGCTCGAAAATACAGGAAAGTGCCACAGAAGCAGAGAAGAAGAGCAGCTACGGAAGCTGGGATGGACATCCAGAAGGGAGAAAATACACTTTTTCAGGCGCGTTGATGCTGGAAATAGGACAGCGCCGGTGTGTGGGCATACATAGAAAATAATGGGGGAGGCTGTTTGACACGCGTCGTACGCCGCCGGTGTGTGTTGGGCTAAACAGAATGCCTGTTGAGTTCAGGGTCGGGCTCGGTTGCTATGCTCCCGTCTCGGGTCGGGCTTGGACAAAAGTATGCATCCTTATCCACACTCAAGTTTTTGATCTACTTTTACAGTGAGTGCAGTACGTCCCAAACATGCAGACAGCAGCTGTAGGTAGCATGACTTAGCCGAGCAGAAATAAAATGTGTTTCAAAGCAGCTGTGCTGTGAGTTTCCTGTCTTCAAAAGGGGAATCGGTGGCGTTACAGTGCACACGAGCAAAACCATTTTGTTTGATTCTCCCTGCTCACCATGAGCACGGGGCATTCAAGACCTCCACCGTGGGTTCTGGTGGGTTCTGGTGGGTTCTGGTGAAAACCGGGTGCAGAAGGAAAACCTTTGGGAACCTTTATGTCAACAATGTGTTTCCCTACTCTTTCTCACCGTCAGTGCACTGGGACTGAACTGCATCCAGACTGGGAGGAAGTGAGGAAATTGCTGTATATCTAACTCAGAAAAAGCATTCCCTTAAGCTTGGTGTTATCAGTTTTTTTCCCCTTTTTTTTTTTATCCCTCAGGTAGGTTTAGCAGAAAATTGTTGTATGTGCTGCTGTTTTTTGAAGAATGAGTTTCACTTTTTTAAGATGATGGATTCCTCGGTTTGGAATGAGGCGATTTTTTTTTTCTTCATCATCCAATGCCAACGCGACCGTTTAGGGATTGGAGTGGAGCAGTGATGGATGGTCGGGAGGAAAAGGGCACCCTGGTTCTAAGCGGAAATCCACATGCATTTCAAACATTCATGCACACATTATTCTATCCTTTTTTTTTTCTAAAATCTGCACGATATTAGAGGTCTTTTACAGTATACTGTAATGCTAAAAATGGAAAGGAGTAAAAATGGAAACTGGACAACAAGGTGGAGAAATACATAAAAGCTAGAGTGGAAAGAGGGCAAAAAAAATGCGGGAAGGCTGCTAAAAGGCATTAAGGAGAGAGAGAGAGAGAGAGAGAGAGGTGAAGGAGCTCGGGGAATACGGCAGCGTGAGAGGCCACGGCGAGGAGATGGATGGTGAAGAAGCTGAGACAGATGCATGTGTCCAGTTACATTATGAGGAGAGGGGAGGAGAAGAGACGAGAGAATGAGAGGTTAGCAAAGGAAAGAGAAATGGTAGAAGAGGAGAGAGCATGGGAAAAGAGGAAGGGAAGGAAATGAGAGAAGATAATAAAGGAAATGACAGGAAAGGAGAGGAGGAGGAAGAAGAATAGGTGTAAATGGGCTCAGAAAATGAAAGTGAGAGGCACAGATAGAGATTTGAAACTAATTTGAAAAGTACAGAATCTTAACAAAGAGAAATAATTAGTTACCTCTCGTTGCTGTGGATGTCTTATCTGCCAAGTAAAATGTAATTTCTTTTTTTTTTTCTTTAAAATAATTTGATTGTCATGCAACAAAAGTAATGCATCTTACATAAGATTACCCAGTGTATTATATCATATTATTAAATTATCACTGTGTGGTGTTGGAGCGGTACGGTCTGACATGTATGAACCCATTTCTCTGTGTAAAGTCACAGTGACATTAAAAATGATTCCTCATATCACAAACACACACCTATTCAACAGTAATTGCCTAAAACCTTTCATTTTGCAGAGTTTTTCTAGGAAAATCCCGTTACATTACGAGTGCTCCGCTTGTGCTGCATCCCGGTAAACAAAATAAGGATGGGTCGCAGTGTGTTCGGATGGCGCAGTGTTAATATTCAGCTTGGTTTCAATTTTGTATCAGTTGAATTTTACAGTTGAGTCAGTGTAGATACAATAGACCAGTGGTTCCCAAAGTGGGGAAAGTGGGCAAAGTTTGCTTTTCTGCAAACAAATTCCTGGCAGAGCCACAGCAGAAGAACTGTTCAAAATCATTGACACTTACTTGAAAGAGGCCGATCTGAAATGGGAGGACTGTGTGGGGATCTGCACAGACGGGGCGCAGGCTATGGCTGGGAAACGGGGAGGGCTGCAAGCGCTCATCAAGCGCGTCTCGCCCAATGTGCAGTGGACACACTGCATGTTACACCGCGAAGCACTGGCGTCTAAACAGCTGAGTCCCGAGCTGAATGATGTAATGACCGACGTCATTGCCACAGTGAACTACATAAAAACACGACCCGTCAAAGCCCGGATTTTTTCGGCACTGTGTGAGGAAATGGGCTCCGACCACACAGCTGTTCTGTTTCATAGCGAGTCCCGATGGCTGTCACGTGGGAAGGTGCTGTCCAGGGTCTTTGAACTACAAGATGAAATCCGCATCTTTTTGGAGGAAGAGGGCAGTGATCTTGCCCACAATTTTTCCTGTAACAAGTTTCTCATGAAACTTGCATACCTCAGTGACATGTTTCTGAAACTCAGTGAAGTGAATTTGCAGTTGCAGGGCCCAAATACACACCTCCCACATCTGGCAGATAAAATCACATCATTCATCAGAAAACTTGCGATGTGGCTGCAGCGAGTGAAAGATGGAAATGTGGACTCATTTGAGAACCTGAAATCAACCCTAACCCTAACCCTAACTCTAACCCTAACCCTAACCCTAACCCTAACCCTAAGACAACAAGCTGCAGAACACAATGATCCCATGCATGGAAGCACACATCTCTGCCCTTCAGAAACATTTCCAGAGATATTTCCTGATGCAGGATCCCAAAGAATATGACTGGATCCGTGACCCCTTCAGTGCAACACCACCTGCCGACTTCAGCACATCAGAGGAGGAACAGTTCATTGATGTCACCTCTGATTCAACAATGAGGCTGTTTCAGTCAAAGACACTGGCTGCATTTTGGATTGGAGTGGAGAAAGATTACCCACTGCTGGGTAAAAGAGCCCTGGCCATACTTCTGCCTTTTGCCACATCCTACCTATGTGAGACAGGTTTTTCTGCTGTGGCCTCAATCAAAACAAAATACAGATCAAAGCTGGACATTGAAAATGAACTCAGAGTGGCAATCTCAAAACTGCAACCCAGATTTGAGAAGATCTGCAGCATGAAGCAGGCCCACATCAGTCACTGAAAAGATGTGAGGATTAAAGGTGTCATTTTTGCATTTTTTGCGGAAAAATTTTCTTATGTACCAAAGGGGGGCCCAGCAGAGAAAGTTTGGGAACCACTGCTAGACTGTCAGCCGAATACAATATGTAGATGCAGTATCTGCTAGTTAAATATTAGCATTGGACAGTCCAGATAGTGATACCCAAGGATTCCCTCATTTAACCATTCAAATCATTTAAATTCACAATGAAATTACAATGGCGTTTGAATTTGTTTGCAAATTCTCCACATCAAAACATTCGACTGTTCAACAATAAATACAAAACAATAAAGCCTTTCAAACTTTTGAGTTTCTAAAGCAAAATCCCAACATCTTACTGAGTGCTTGTGTTTCTTCAGGGTAAACACAGCAGGGATTCTGTCTTAAGAACAGGATTTGTGCTGCTCTTGCTGGGTAACAATGTAGAAGTAGAAGAAGAAGAAAAAAAAAAAAAAACACTGTGAAGCGGTGTTGGCCTGCAGTCAGAAAGCAAGGCATTTGGACAAAATGTTGTCCAAATGCCCCCCGTCCTTAAAAACTTGTTGAATTTCCTGGGCAGGTAAAATTTTGTGAGTGCTGCAGTTGAGCTCCTCCCGCCGCCAGCTGGATGAAGCAGGCTGGAGGATGAATATCTACCCGAGTGAAGCGGCTCATTGCTGAAAAGAAGCATGCACACTCAGATACAAACCATGGGAGACTAAAAAATACTCTCAGCTTTCAGCAGTGCACCAGTTCTCCTTGAGGCCAGCAGCCATGGCACATTTAAATTCAGTTAACAGCCTCGCGCTATGACTCCTGCCTGTGAGATCTGAAATTAAAGGCCCAGAATATCCAGTGAAACGTCACTGTAAATTATTCATGTGTCTTCGCCTCTGTCTGGGAGCCTGTCCAGGTGTTAGGACTCAAAACAAGCGGTCTCTTTGAGAGCTGTGCAGAATATTTTCTGTGATTTAACAAAGTCAGCCTGCACAAGCCGGCGACAAGCAAAGCAACAAAAAGCAGACAAAAGCAGAGGTGTGAAGGCCGCCGCTTGCACCGAGAGCGAGAAATATAATAAAGTTGTGCACCAACTGTGGGTGGAAAACTCTAAAACACTTTTTGAAGCTCCCCCGCTTCATCTTTATTAGCAGTATAAAAGGGTTTATTAGGTGAATATCTTCCCGGTAGGTGTCACCTGTTGTAGAAGTGACAGGTTGTTATAAATATCTTTATTATTGCAGGCAAGAAATAATGGGCAAAATGAGAAAGTGCAATCCAGGAAGCTGGAAGATGAAAAACATTAGCCAAGCTGAACGACAGTGAGTGAGATTCATATTCTCTAATAATGGGAAATAAATGGAGCGCCTAAAGGAACATGGGGGAGAGCAAAATAGACGGAGGAGAAAAAATGGGAAGAAGAAAATATTAATGAATGAATATTCTCTTGCTAGCTTGCTTGTAGTTGAAGCAGGGGCGTATCTAGACAAATATTCATGGGGTGGCAAGAGGGTGGCATGGAGACTTTAAGGGGTGGCAGAAATATATATGCTGATTTAATACCAAATGATCACATATATCAGTATTTGCTTGGAAAACCCCCAAATGAGGATATTTTAACTCAAAAACATTCTATTATTGTGGTACATGAGTAAAGCATTGAATAGAAAACCAAAAGGTGCCATTAGAAATATTTATTTATTTATTTATTTATTTATTTATCAACCCCTTAAATAGTGGAGTGTCATCTTTTGCTGCATTTACTTGCACTCTGACATTTGAGTCTCGTAACTGCGAGTTTCCGAACAGCCACAATTAAAAAATAAATAAATAAATTGTCTGAAATTGGGGTGGCAACTAGGGTGGCAAGGCATTTTTCGAGGGTGGCAGCTGCCACCCCCTGCCAACCCCTAGAACCGCCTATGAGTTGAAGGATCAACTTTCAGTGGTTTTGCAGGTCATTGTCAAGTAATTATGGTAATTCATTCATAGAAAAAGCAGTAATTATTGTTAATTAAATAGTGCATTAGCTAACTAACATGACATCTGTGTTACCATTACACTTTTCAAAACAGAAGATGATGGACTTGTCAGTCAGAAACACCAACCAGCCCACATTTCCTAACGTCTACCAGAAGGATTTTGACATTTGCACACAACTTATTTATTTAGTAATTTTGCGAACTCTCCATCTTTTCTTTCTCCCCCAGGAGCCTTTGGGTTCTGCAGAAATATTTGCGAGACATGATTACAGGGAAAATGATTTACAGTCAGTGAACTGTGTTGTCCTTTGAGCCGCGTTCTGTCTGTGTGCTTGATTGTTGTCACGCAGGGAATATTGAATATTGTTTGATTCAGCGAGCCAGTCCTCTCACTGAACTTTTCAAACACATCCAAACCCCAGAGTTTTGATTGAGTAAACAAAATTGAGCATCAGTAGTCTGGTGGACCGAAGCAGCTCGGCCAGCCGCCCTAATGAGAGCCACACACACACACAGTCATCCCGGGCCCCTCTCACAGCCTCAGAGTCTGAATCCAAATCATACGCCTCAGGTGGGCAAATTAGGTGTAAAAACATTACAGTGTCAAGGCACGCTCTTTGTGACTTCCTCTGCATGTTATTTGGAAATCACAGCAGATATCATAAGAATATGACAGACCCTGTGGACAAAGTACAACAGAGTTCACGCACCTTTGCTGCCACACTATGTCTGGGTGCATTTAATGAAGGAATTACCACTTCTGTCTTTCTATACAAATTGATTTTTCTGTCTTACATAAATTTGTGACATGTAGCTTGGTTTCTGTAAAACATCCACATACACTCACATGTGCAATCCTGCATGAATGCAAAGAGAAGCAAAGAGAAGTCGAGGATATATGTCTCTTGTCAGACCACCACAGTGACATAAAGCTCCTTTAAGGGATCCGTCTTTCTTTATGCAACACTTCATCCCTGAAGCCATAATTATTTTGACATTTCAGACTCAAAATTTCCTTCCCGAGGCTTCACGGAGCCACCGCCACAATCAAGCAAAGAGAAAATTCGGCTAGTTTTCAAATAAATGGAGGAAGTGTGATTGCTTTGTCCTTTTTCCTTTGGTTCTTGCAGGCAGCTCAGCCAGGATTCAGAACTATAGATTATAGCTAATCCTTTAATCCCCTGTGGTGTGTGCATCTGCATCCATCTGTGTTTTACAGTACTGAAGGAGTGTAAACACTGTGGGTCCACAGCTGCAGAGAAGACATTTCACTGGAAGCCTTAATGACAACCTCTTGGTTCTTCTAAAAAGGTTTAGCTGATGTATCCTTGCTGCTGCTGCTGCTAGTGTGTGTGTGTGTGTGTGTGTGTGTGTGTGTGTGTGTGTGTGTGTGTGTGTGTGTGTAGGTGTACATGGAGGTGTGGGTACTTGTGTGTGATTTTTCATGTAAGTGTGAAGGAGACGGAGAGACAGTGTAGCACAGGATGTTCTTTTTGTTCTGTTTTGTTTTATTCTTTCAACCTTGGTCTTATTTTCATATGAGGGGACATTAAAGGGCCATACCAGTGATTTTCCATCTTCAGCATAATATCCACAAAATGTATAAACTTCACTTTTTCCTGCTAATCTTTCCCCAAGGTAAGCAGTCATATTTTAGAACTGCCATATCATTTCTCCTCCCTTTCCTCCAGCTGTTGGTTTTCATTCATTCCACTATGATATGAAAACTAACTTTCAGAGACTTCACACTTTCTTCACTCCAGTTTTCCATCAGCGGAATAAAGTCCTCCACATGAGTTTTCCTAAAAGCAGCAGCACTCAGATACTGAACGGATCTGAAAACCTGCTGGAAAAGAGTCCTCAAGAAACAATTGCTTTTCACAGCAAATTATCATTTCTGTGGTTAAACCAAAACTCAAAATTTGAAAGTCTTCAGTACCCCTGCATGATTTGCAAAGTGGTTTGTTGCAATGTTAAATATTAAAAACCACTGGTGTGGTCCTTGACACTCAGTTGATAAAACTTTGACAGGTTGATTGTGCATATTTTGTTAAACTCCATGGATGGAGAGTAAAATATTGCCAAGACCTGTTGGTTTAATGTCCAAAAATACGATCTTCAACAAACAATTCACAGGTGATTTGGATGTGTGTCCATGCAAGCTTTGCTGCATGGACTCTGATTTGTGTGCATGCACAGTAACCTTTGTGTGCTTGTATGTGCTCTTTTTTTTTTTTTTTCATTTAAAGCAATTTTGCCACACCTGTCAGACTCATTCACTTCTGTTCAATTCTAAACTCTAAAACATCCCCTGAGACAGCTGCAGTAAGTCAGTCACTAACTGTAATCCATCACTGTGAATTAGATGGTGATGGTCCAAATTGTATCAAAACGTTAATATCAGGATATAAACTTTTCACATTTGGAAACACGCTCCCTTCACAACTCATTATGGTCGGCAGTGCAATCCATACGCAGCCATGCACACTCTAACACCACCAGATCACAGCCAGTGAGGAAAATACAGAAAATAATTTGATGCATATTAAACTGTTGGAACGACAGTGTGGTTGCCTGGCTACAAAATACTTGGATTATGCTGCAAGAACAGTTTGTAGAAATTTAAAAGATATTTTATCTTCATTTTAGAGCTGTTTTGTCTCTGTTGACTTCAGTAAGTCGGGACAAGGCTGGGATGTACCTCACTGTGTTTGCACTGACGGGGGTGGGAATAGATACTGACAGAAGAGCAAAGTGTTCCCTCAAAGCGAGCGGCTGACGTGTGTTTCCTATGAACATGTGAAACGTTAGGATCGACTGAATCATCCATGAAACTGACTGCTGAGGTGAATCCAGGTGAAAAACCGAGGTCGTGTATTGATTCGCCCTGTTGTGTCCCCTTCGGTCTCCAGGGGCAGGTGAGGCTGAAAGGGAGGACATGAACTGTGCAAAAGGAGGCGCTCATCAGTATTCCCTAATGTCTGGCAGACTGGGTGGCGGTGCACATGTATGAGCAGAGGAGATGCAGCAGATTGGAAGTGAATGGGTAAAGGAAATCGAAAGGTTCCTGCCACTCAGCAGATAAGACTCGGTCAATCAAGCTCACCGTTTGGTTTACAGCACTTTGATTGGTCATCGACAACAAAATCTAAACAAAACACCCAATCAGTCACATCCGCTGACCTGTCAGATGGCACTTTTGGGTTTCTCAAGTCGATCTCACTCAGAGTGGAAGCACGCCAGAGTCAGCTGGAGACACAAACTGCCAAGGGCTTACTTCATATAAAATTCACAAAAAGTTTCCCCAGAAATTATCATAATGAATGAATGTGTTGTATGGGAAACAGACAAAATTTGCATGTATTTCCTCAATTTTAGGCATTTGGCAGTCAGTCTTACCCAGAGCAACTCACAATTAGTTTAAACTCTGTAAATGAGCTTCAGTTGACACAGTGTTGTTCTTGTCTTTTATCCAACCAAATAATTAATATTTTCCTCTCATATTATTCTCCACTGAATACGCCGTCTAATGAAGTAGAGATTTGCTGCACCACCGAGAGATCACCTGTCAGTCAAAAACTGGGGGCCGGTTAGGGTTAGACTTTGAGTTTGAGTTTCTGTAGATGGCGCTCTTTTTTCCAAGCGTCTGAATCTCCTAACCATGTTTTTACATTAAAATTTAATTTTTTCCAGTTATATTGCATTGTATAAACTTTTAACTAAAAGCACCACATAGCTATCGGCTGTCTGTTGTAGTCCTCTTTCCTAAATGAGTAGCATTTTCCTAAAGCAGACATAAAAATGAACTGAGGGACAAAAATTCACAAAGTTGATATCAGTTGATGGATTTTATTTTTTGGATGAAAAAAATACACATATGTCATTTTCAGGGAATATACACACCAAATAGTGGAAATGCTAACACACAGCTGCCAGAATTGTGACAGTCTTCATTTTTCCATTTATTCCAAACTCCCTGAAACAGCAAAGGCTTTCTTGAACTGGGCTGGCCTGCACTTTGAATCAGTATTGTGTCACATCAGTTGCCGATAGATGGTGGCAAAACAGACATTTGTTTATAAGTGTAGAGGATTATTGCTTATTCCAAAAAAGAAGTTATGGCAAACATCAAACCGTCGCCTTCATTTGGCAGTCACAAAGTTTTCTGGCACGCCGCTCAGTTGTTCAGCCGGGGAATACTGAATCTAGGACAGCAGGAAGGACCGAGGAGCAGTGACTCAGAAGGAGCCTCGATGTTATTTAATGTGGAAAGCACACACATTTTTTTCTTTTTTCTTTTTTTTTCTCAGACAATTTCTCTTGCACATCTGAACTCCATTGTTGCCCAGTTGCCACAGAGCTGTCAAGCGACCGTTCAAAATAGGATCAAAACGAGGATTCGTCGCTCCAGACTGTCAGCTGCAGCGGCTCAGTGCAGTTCCAGGAGGTGCTTACGGCCTCCAGAGTAACAAACATCCTGCTTCCTCAGTGCGGCACGTGAAGATTGTTGGCACAGATTCTGGGATGTTTTGATGTTTCAGATTTAATCGGTTATTCTTTCACTTTGTAGACATTTGCACCTCAGGTCCCCTAAAATGACTTAATAGCATTTATTGAAACTATCACATGTTAGGCTAAAATGACCACACTTAGTTTTGTGGGAGGTTGACACGTTGATCAGCTGACCCAGGGACTGATGAGGACGTTGACACCAGAATCATCCATGTGTCCATCACTCACATCAGCTTCATCCTGATATTTTAGCGTGAGTGATAGGAGGTGACTGACCCAAAATAACAAGAGTGAATTTTTAGTACATTTAAAACATTGCTCTAGGTTTCTATCATATGATTTGTAGATTCACTAATTTTAAACATGAAATATCAACCCATTATCTCTGATGTAACTGGGGTTTATTTTTGAAATGATTACAAATGAGCAGCATGTATGCCTCTGCTGTACGTGTTATTTTTGCTGTATGATATCTCAGCCTGCCCACTTCCTTCACCTCCTGTGAAAACAGACAGCCCACTCGCCACAATGACATGTTTCTCTTTTATATTTCTGCATACATACGTTGAAAACATTTACTCTCATAACCAGTGTGGTGGAGCCTGCGTCAGCATCACGTCACCAAACTACTTGGTTAAGGTTAGGTAAAGGTCGTGGTTAACGCTGTGAAACATGAACTAGCATGAGCAAGCCAACAGCAAACACAGCTCTTGGGCTGAAACTGAAAGTGCTCCATCTTAGTTGAAAACAACATGTCATTTTTTTTTTTTTTTTTTTTTTTTTGTATAATTTCCAGTTTCCAAAAGAAAATCTGTCACACCTTTAAAAGTATTATATCAGAAAGTGAGAAAATCAAAAAAAAAGAAAATGTTTTCTCACTTTTCTGACACAATGCTTCTCACCTCCCATCCGTCAAATCGGTGTACGCTAAAAGCTCAGCATGGAGCCCCGGAGTGAATGATCTAGCAGAAACATGTGGACAACACTGATGTGTGTGTTCTCGTCACTTCAGGCGTGACCTATTGGCCACTGTCCATTAATACAGCCGTACACTTTACCACACCTACCTCTAATCTAAAATGTTGAAGAGACAAGGTGAGAGCAGAGAGCATCAGAGGGAGAGAAAAAAACCTTGGAAAAGAGAAGGAAGGCGAGAGGGAGACACAGCAGAGGGAGGGAGAGAGACGATTAGGGATGGAAGGCATAATGTCCTTCAATTTCCAACTGTGGTAAAGAGGGAGAAATGCCTATTTTGTTACAACACACACACACACGCACGCGCACACACTCAGGCACACACTCAGCTGTAATTGCGTGACTGAGGGAGCTATTTGGCAGCAGCCTGAGGACTGAGAGTGGCTCTGGAGCAGAACACAATAGTAAAACAGTCGGCATACTGAGCAGCCGGCTCCTCACGCTCCTCTCTGCTTCCCCTCCACTTCCCCCTCATGCCCTCTTTAACCTCGTTTGACTTTTCATTTGCATTTTCATTTGAGGCATTTGAGCTCATCCACAGAGGCTAACAGCAGCAGCAGCTGAATCACCTGCAGCTCCTGCATGGTGAGTAGTGAGGATGGAGAGGGTCAGAGCGGTAACATGAAGTAACACGGCAGGAACATTGTGAATAATGCTGTCCTTGACCTCAGAACCATCATCAGAAGCTATTATCGCTAAATAAATCCCGACAAGGCGATCGGAGCGGGGTCCACCTGGTGTTCCCAAAGTCCTCTGTTACCTCAGAATTATTTTTTTTTCAAACTGAAAGTAGCCCACGAACTCTCACTCCTCTTTACTGAACACGTGATGTCAGATTATGAGTTTGTATTAGAAGACTACAACTACGGACGCTATTCTTGTTTTGTTAAGGGAACGCAGAACTGAGGGAACCGGAAGCTGTCTTCAGAGACCTTGGGAACACAGATTTGCTCAGAATCCCAAAGTGAAGCAGAGGGGTCTTGTATTGCCCCATAGGAGGTTATTTTGTGATAATGACCAGGTGGCTGTACATAAGATAAACACTAAATTTGAATTAAAATTTGAATTTAAATTTGAAATGATTTTAACAGCATCTAGACATTGTTCCTAGATTTTGGTTCCATATAATCTGGACCTGCACGGCTAGAAGCACTGATAACATCTTCTGGTTTTCTTCTTCTCTGGTGATAGCTCGTCTTCTAATCACAAATCAGACATTTGGTGTCACTCAACAAGTTGTCCAGCTGTATTTCCTGTTTGAACAGGAAGTGCAGCTTGTGATTTGTACACACATCTTCGATATCATGATTGAGTATTAGAAAATATAATATTATCGGGAAACATTTTCGGCGGGACAGAGTGTAGAAATTCGCTAAAACTTCATCAGGGCTCCCGTTCCCCAGACACATCCGAGTGATATCCATGCTGTAGTGACTTTGTGCCTCCAGCAGGTGGGGGTGTTAGCAACTTGATTAACAGCAGTAAACAGGCTGATATATCAAACAGTTGCTAGCAATAGTCAGTTATTCATAATGTTCGTTATTCATAATTGCTTGGCCAATCAGATTTGAGTATTTTCTATAGCCACATAATAAATGACGTTTTTTTTTGTTTCGTTTTTTTTTTTGGTCATTTGATTATTTTGCGTTTTTTATATGTGGTGCTGGACACATAGTTGCTTTGGAAGTTTTTGGCCTGTTGGTGGCGCTGTGGTGGGCTACTCAAGTTTATATTCAAAATTCCAGGCCCCAGTGTTAAAATTTGCCACTCGCTAAGTTTCATCCACAATGGAGCCACAGAGGCTCAGGAATCACATGTGACAGACGGATGGAGTCCGATCTATTTTTGTCCACATGAAGAGAAGGAAACGAGCGTACAAAGGTGAGCGGGGTGGGAAGAAATGGGACAGGGAGTGAGGAGGAAGTGATGCGAGATGACTCCCCGGCCCTGCGCTGAGTGATGATTTGACTGTGCCGCTCTGACAGGAGCACGAAGGTCATGTGATCATTTGATCCTCCGTCTCGTTCATCTGGAGGAGTGATAACCGGGTCAGGGCGGAGGACAGGGACAGGGAGCTCTGCGGCCCGTTTGGAACAAATTTCTGCTCTGTTAGAAACCCAAAGTGGAGGCGGGACGACACGCCATGTGGGTCAAAACCAGCGTCCTGCAACGCTGTGGCGGAGGCATGGGCTTGCTGAACAGCTGTGATCTTCTGTTTGAGGATGGAAACTCAGGCACATACGCTCTTTCACAGAGCCTAAACTCCTTCCATGCTCTATAATAAACACACCCCTGAGAGGCTCAAGAGTTGGGTGTGTTATTCCCTGTCATGTACGTGTTCAACCAGTTTGACAGACGAGGGGCTCAGATCGTTTGCTACTTGACGAAAAAAGTATCGCTTCTGCTGTCAACATTTCTGTTATTTATGTGAAACTTGCTCAAAAGGTGAACTTTCCTCTGTGCAGCTCGTCATGCAGCATTGAGACTAAAATGCGTCCACATCCATATTATCCCTGCTGAAGAAGAGTCACTTGCCAAAACCCCGCAGCTGTGACTGCAGGATTTTGGAGGAATAACACTGGGCATTTTGCTAAATACTGTGATCATGAGCAATAATCATGATTTGACTGATTGATTTTATTGCACTTTTGCACCTCAACATGTATTTTCACTCTTTAATTTTTGTCAGTGCAGTTTGTCTCAAAGCAGCAGCAGCTAAAAAGCCATGTTTTCGCTCTTATTGTCTCACTCTTCTAATTTATCACATTCACATAATAAAGAATAATCTGTCCAGTGTCTCTGACAGACTGATAGCAACTAAAGCAATCTTTTCAATTTCCAACATGTGTAGATTTTAACTTCTCACTTTGGGTTTGCTCACTGCTACATTTTTTCAAACAAAGTCTCAGTGCCTGCCCGAGTTTTGGTCACATGGTGCATGTTCTGTAGCAGAATAAGAATTAAAACAATAACAATAATAGTAATAGTAAAACATTTATTTCTATAGCACATTTCAAGTATAGAGCCCAAAGTGCTTTCCCTGGGAGGATAAAATAACAAAGGTAATAAAATACAATGATTTAAAAAACAGTGTTTGATTAGATAATAGAGAGAGGCCTTCAAGGGAAATTAAAGTATAACAGGCACTTCAATATCACCCAGTTACACAGACATTAATCATGGGTACATCAAATAGAATTGTGCAGCTCTTTGCTGATTTTGCTTTTCTTCTGAACTGAGTAAATATACAGAGGAACAGAGAATGTGCACGTGTGTGAGTGCACGTGTATATGTGTATGCATATTTTTTGTTTTACTGGATGTGTGTATGTGTTTAGGTGTGTTTCATTCTCTCTCTCTCTCTCTCTCTCTCTCTCTCTCCCCTGTCTCTTTGTGTCACACTGATTGTCTCCTTTAAGGGAACAACAAATTACTGTTATGGTTGAAATTATTGTTATGAGACCAATTTACCTCATCCTGATGATAGTGTGTGTGCGTGTGTGTGTGTGTGTGTGTGAGTGTGAGTGAAAGTGAGAGGAAGAGACAGGGAGAGTTTGTCACATTTCTCTCATATTAATTGTGGTTTATCATGTGAGCTTGAGTCTCAGCAGACTCTGGGAGTTCCTCGGTGCGAGAGAGAGAGAGAGAGAGAGAGAGAGAGAGAGAGAGAGAGAGAGACGCGCAGCCAAACAACACACACTGATCCTCTCTGCTGCTCAAGAAAAGAGCCTGACAGCCGATTTACTGCTTCTACAAAAATCCATCCTCATTTTACAGCCTGGTTTCATCCTGATTGGCTCACTTCATTAAACAACTGGTGAAACACTGGAGCTGACAAACTCCCTCAAGCCTCTGGTCATCACATCTGCATTCTCTTAATTAAAGAGGTGGTGCTGCTGGCCAATCAGAGTTGAGTATTGATACTGTGTTTACAGCTATCAGGACACGGATGTCTCATGAAACCTACATTTTTATGTGTTACTGTAAATCCACATTTGTATTACACTCAAACGTGAACTGCCAGACGCAGCTTGCATTTTACGTTCTGTATGAGATGTGTTCATTCATTACGTTATGTGTGCAAAGTCACACCTTAATGGAGTTTAAATGGAGCTTAACCTGTTTAACTCTGCTGCTTCCATCAGTATCACAACTTTACTTCACATTCTAGTGGAGATCCCAAGGCCTCCAAATATACCACATATGCCCCGCTGAACGCCAGGGAAATGTGTAGGAAGTGATGCACAACACATGTAGACACCCTGACAAAAATGTCACATGTGAAATACACCTCTGCACATGTGAAAATTTAAATTGTGATTGGCAATATTCACATTTGAACTAACATTTTCACATGTTAAAAGAAAATAAAGTCATGTGAACTTGAACTTTTCACATGTGATTTTCAGTTTTCACATGTGAAAAGACAACAATGTCACAGGGGAACTAGATAATTTCACATGCGATTTGCTATTTGCACATGACTGAAATTTTCCACATGTGAAAAGAACATTGGTCACACAAAGTCAAGTGAAATTAACATTTTCACATGTGACTGGCTTCTGAACTGGAATTTCCACATGTGAAAACTTTATGAAATCACATGTGGTTTTGGAACCCATGTTGCTTTTTCACATGTGGAATAAGAATAATACGTGGTTTCAGACCACATGTGGAAAAGCCAATATGAAAATCACATGTGAAATTATTAAATCATGTGTTTTTAATCACATTGGTACAAAAAGAACACTTTTTTAGTTCTTTGTGGACTGTGTGCTTAATATGGATGAATGACCATAAAAAAGAAAAAGAAAATTGAGAGCCAGTCACAGTGTGGACAGAATGCAGGAAATATGCAAAGAGACAAATAGGCTGTAGGGGAGATTGGATTGTTTAGTATGCTAATATATCCAAATGTACTGAACTGAATGATTGAATTTTAATGCGGGGTGCTGACAAGGTCTCAGAGCCAGAGAGCGAGACAGCAGTGCAACACAGTGTTACTCAGAGACGAGTTTGTCTGCACATGGGAACTCAGAGGGACGGAGGTAGACCGAAATAACAAGAGAAAGGTCCCGTACAAGTTCAACTTCAAGTTTATTTAGAGCCCGTGATCGTTCTTACAGCCTCAAAGGGACTTACAGGGCTTTACATAGCGAAAACAAAAACAACACCCGCTGAGCTGAAGCCTCACAGTGGGCAAGAAAAAACTGTTTTCCACTATTTTCCCCCCTTTTTGCCTTGACTGAAAAAAAAAAAAGCAGTTGAAGGAGTCTGCACTTATGTGAAAACAGTGAGGAAAAAAAATAAGATTTTATTGCAAAATATACTCTTAAAAATTATTTTTTATATCACGGTCTCACCCAATCAGAAAGTAAATTATTTAAAGGGGTGATTATTTCCATCTTGTCATATATTGATAAGGGAAGGTGAAAACATCAGTCTAACAGTTTCATAAGTCATCCTTTTATCAGCTAAACATGAGCGTGGACCTTTTTCACTTTTAGACTTTTGAAACCTGCAGAGTTTTTTTTTTCAATGCTGTTTTGCTGAATCATATTTGAAACATTATTCCAGTGCAGTAAAAGCAAATCCCTCATGCATTTATCACTTTCACTTTAAACTCAGACAGTAATAAACAGTCTGCATCTACAGAATTTAAAAAATAGGAAAAAAAGAAAACTTGGAAGATAAATACTGGTTGTTTTGCAGTTTCAGTTAGCCTGTGCAGCTCTTGGCATTTTCACAGTGAAATGTACAATTAACGGTGAATACAATGAGACATGTGTCACATGTTCCTGCCGTCAGACAATAGCGAAATGATGGAGGGCGAATGTGAAATAGGGCTGAATAATGGTATGAGTGGTAATTACTTCAGTAATGTACAGCACAGAGGCTGGTTTACATCGGGAGGAGAGACTGTGCGGCTCCATTAGGCTGGAATGCATTATTCTGCCGCTCAAAAAACACAGAGCACGGGCCATTATGCAAAAATAAAGGGAGAGCGTGGGAGAACCTCAGTTTGTTAATGAGTACTAAATATTGCTGAGGTGCCGTTGAGCAAAACATTTCACTCAAACATGTTGCAGTGGAGCAGCTCAGGGGCCAGCAGCAGAGGACTGCACGCACTAAACCTACCTACCTTTAAAACCTTTGAACTGGCACACGCACTAAAACTTTTATTGCTCTTATCAGATTTGTTATAATCATTTTTAGTATTTTGACATATTTGCTTTTATTTATACTGGCTTTAAGTGCTAAATACAGAAAGTTGACTTAGTTTTTTACTTACTTTTTACTTACTTAACCTTATTCCCTTATTTTTGTGGCTGCAGAAATCACAAATTTGGCTGGTGGTTCTGGTGGTCCTGCATTGTTGCTGGGGGGGCCCCAGTTGCTCTCTGGGGGCCCCCGGCCAGCTCGGGGCCCAAGGCAATTGCTTGGTTTGCTTGCCTTGTTGCTACGGGCCTGTTCCCAGGATTTGTCCTCCACACGGAGCAGAAAACTGGGAAGAACATCACTGGTTACTGCTAATAAGAGTTAATAAGACCCAGCCAGCGGGAATAAGATGGTTAAATGTGAAATACTGACAACAGAGATACATTTTTCACAACTAATCCACATATCATTGTCCATGTTTGAAAGACCAGACTGATCCTGAAACTGGTGGGAAACATTCAGCTGTGTGCTTCTCTGGTTGTAAATTCTTTAAGCAAACGTGCCATAGAAGTTTTATTTGACACTCAATGGTTTGTCGAAGTCACATCAATAGATTGATTGAATGTTACCTCAGAGAGTTCCATAATTCCCAGACTGCTCATTTTTCACCGTCTCTCCCTGTGTCTCCCAGGGGGAAAAAGTCAAGGAAAAAGTTGAGGATGTGCTGAGCAGCTTCAACCTTAAAAGTGTCGAGTGTGAAAGAGTCAAGTTTCACAAGCTACCTGTTACTTCACTTTGTGGAGCTTGAACTACAACAAAACCCATTTCCCTAAAGAGAAATATACAAAGTTTTAGTAATTAAAGTTACTGAAGATAAGCAGCCTCAACTACTTTGCATAAAATGATTATAGCTTCGTCTAATACAAACTCACACAACTGTGAAATCCGCTGCTGATGTGGCTGTTTGCCAGGAAGCTTCCTGTCAGAAACTAGTCTGGATGGAAATGCAGACCCTCAGTTATCGCAGGATGAAAGAGCAGGAACTTTGTTTTGGACGCAGGGTGTGTCACTCCAGAAGCTGCAGCCTGGACTGAAACAACAGGCCACGCCGCCTGACTTTTGCACAGAATAGAAAAGAGGCGATGTAAACTTTTTTTTTCCACTTACATTTAGAACATATAAATGAAAATGTTTAAAGGAAGGAGAAAGAGGGCATGGCATTGGTCAAGCGAGCTTGAGAGTGAATTAAGAGAGGGAGTGCTTTACTGCCATGTAGTACAGCAGCTTTCACACATGACACCAACCCTGCCGGAGTGCACGTGAACCATACTCAACACTGCCTTTTCCAAGTGGAGGGTGGAAAAGGGTTTCCATCAGAGAATATTGGTATCTGAGTCATGTGTCCTGGAAGATTTCAATGTCCTGGACAAATTGT
>NC_043992.1:3191323-3223823 GCF_902150065.1 Myripristis murdjan | reverse complement strand
TCAACGCCACCTGTTCTAATTTTTGATTCAGGGGGATCCATGTCCCAAATCTCATGTGTTCCACTCCAGCTCAGTTCTATTCTATTGCATTTTGGATTAATTTACGTTTTGTTCCTTTGCTGCCAGTCATCCCACCAGTCCTCTTATCCACTTGCCCTGGCCACTTGCAGAGGTAAATGCGGAACTAAACAGTCAGAAAACAGTAAACTTCCATTTTTTTGTGCCACACTTCCATTTGATCACTTCCCAGTTAACTAGCTTGACTAACTTATATAACAATGTCATGGCAACTCTTCCAAAAATCAGTCAGTTGTTGTGTTAGCTGCTGCGGTGAAAATTGAGTTAGCTAGACAATGACACATACACACAAAAAAAAAAAAAAACATAAAGTGGCTGCATCCACATTTCCATTGAAAATGAGGTGAATAAAGCACACCAAAATGACTACTTGTCATCTGTGAAAACATGTAATTCCACATGATTGTCAATATCAATACACTATTGTGAGATAAGATAAGATAAGATAAGATAAGATAATTTATTGTCTTTATTGTCTGCAGATGTAGAAATTTGCGTTCAGCCTCTCAGTTTGGTTAAAACACATCACAGTAAATCACAACACATACAAAGATACAAATACAACATGCAGAGTCCAGAGAACAGTAACAGTGCTCCAGTGTGAATTAGACTGTGGACCAGGCGCGTAGCCAGTATTGGGCCTGGGCGGCACTGGCCCGCCCAGTTTGTTCACTGGCCCGCCCAGACAGGCTTAACGTTTTTTTTTTTTTTTTTTTTTTTTTTAACAATTGAATAATGATTGAGTGGTTGGTTGAGTGATTAATTCGATATGAACATGGGCTGTATTCGTTTTTGTAAGCTTAATGAAAGCATAATATATTTTTCATTCCATTGGTTCCCAAACGGTGTGCCGCGGCACACTGGTGTGCCGTGAAGCAAGGGCGGGTGTGCCGTGGGATTTTGTGACAACCATACATTATTATTGCAATATACAGTTACAGAAAAATCATTATTTTTTAATTTAGTATATCACTACTTTGTAGCCTATGTACTCATTTCATAATACAGAGGCAAACTCTACCAAAAAAAACAATTCTTAAAAAAAAAAAAAACATATTTCGCGCAGTTGCGCAGGTGGGAATTATAAGACTGAGAAACATAACGAGAGGGAAAATGGAGCGCTTTCTTGTGCGGAGGAAACCACCAACCACCAGTGCAGAGACTGCCGACAACCCACCGAAAGAAAAGAGAAAAAAAACTGTGCGCCCTGACAGGCACATGTGTCTCACTAATTTGTAAGTAGGCAAAATCTTTACAATAGCACACGTTTCAATGCTGATACTAAATGTTACATTGATAATTTGTAGTTCTGGGGTCCGTTTCCCGAAGCAGCTTCAACAAACTCCAAGTCTTACCCTGAACTCTGAGTTGATCTACTCTGAGAGAGGAAACTCTGAGTTTTCGGTTCCAGAACAGCTGATATGAGTTAGTTTGATCAACTCGGAGTAGTTTCACCTGGAGTTAAGCGCGTGCACCACAGCTGTAAAAAGACAGCGTCAATGGAGCCCCGATTTGACGAGTCACCATGGCAACGGGGAAGCGTCGGGCTGCATTTTTCATCCCAGCTGAATTGGAAATCTTAATGCATTCATACAGAGAGTTTGAACATGTTTTTTTTTTTTTTTTGTTTGTTTTTTTTGTGCAACACCGCTGCAGCGGCAAAGCAGAGGGAGACGGCGTGGGAGAACACTGCTGCTCGGGTCAGTGCGTAAGTTTAAATGTAGTCCGTTGCAGTCACAATAATATTACTGCTTGAATGGTAGCCTATTAAATTATTTCATTTAGGTGCAATCCCGCGGGGAAGGAACGGTAACGCTCAAAAAGATAATTGTCTGGAAATGCTAAAACATCTATGCGACGAATATTTAATTCTCTGCGCAGTAACACTGCACCTTCATCCACGGGATCGCTGTCGAAAGGACATGCCATGTTCGTGAAAAAAGTCGCCACCTAAATACCGTGTGTGGCTGAAAGAGGGCGGACACAGATATTTTACATGATATGCGTGATAACATGTGTTATAAAGGCTATTTGGCACAATAGGTGTGCCTTTAGATTTTTACTTGTCCACTGCTCTATTCTAAGCCAATATTTTCTGGTAAAAAAAAAAAAAAAAAAAAAAAAGGCCCACCCTCATTTGTTCAGGCCCACCCCAAAAAAATATTCTGCCTACGCCACTGCTGTGGACCCATCGGGTCTATCCTTATTCTTAGACCAGACGTAGACCAGACCAAGTCCACATATAACAAGTTAAAAAAAAATTCAACAACCTCTGCAAACAGTGTCTACAATTTCCCTGAATCCAGTTTCCTGAATGGATACAGGAAACTGGAGCGCTGCTTTGCTTTTCTAAAGATGTGTTCTGTGTTGGCTCTAAAACTTTAAGTGACATTAAAAAAAAAGGTTCCTAAACATTTAAACTCCCTACTGCTTCAACAGGCTGATCATTAATTATTGATTATGGTTTAATATCCAGTGAATGTTTATACCATTACAGCTAATCTCATTGCCATCATAATTAAAGCTGTTATTAGACAGGTGCTAGACAAACCACGCACACAAGCACAGACACACACACACACACACATGCACACCTGCACACCCTCACACCCTCACTGGCAGTCATCAAATCACCCGAGTGAGGTGAAGTGGTCACCCATCAATAATTTTCCCAGCATCCTCTGAGTGCTGTTGCCTTCAAGGAGACAATCAGGGTGGTTCATCATGGAGGGAGACAGACTCAGTCCCTGCCTGCTTGTGTGCAAATGTGAAAGCCCTGTTTGCATGTTTCTCTGCATACATTCATGTGTGTGTGTATGTGTGTATGTGTGTGTACATTGACCGGCAGTGTGTTCAGTCGTCCGAGGCTCCGTCATTAATCACCCTAACAGGCCGTCTGTATGTGCGATCAGCTCTAACTAACATTGCTTAGCCAGGTACAGGCGAGATAAATACACTATTCATGAAGCATGAGTGATGGATGGGACTACACATGGAACTGCTATGTGTGTGTGTGTGTGTGTGTGTGTGTGTGTGTATACATGGATCACTCGTGATGAATAGCACACGAAATGAGGCATGTGCTATTGAGTTTGTGTGTGTGTGTGTGTGTGTGTGTGTGCCTGAGACATGAGGAACGATCTGTAATAAGTCTGACACCAAAGCAACAAAGCAATGCAACTTCATTTTCAACCTTTTTCACACATGAGAGACTGTTATTGTCCCTCTAATGGAAAATGTTGAATTTGATATCAGTTATTTTCTCCGAGTGCCCCTGAACCAATGCTTCATGTTCATGTCAAATGAGTAAATATGCAACACCTTATTATATTCACACGCAGCAGCTTTCACAAAAGGATATTAGAAAAATAAGGATGCATAAAACAGAATTATGTTCAGTAAAATGAATCAGGCTGGTGCTCAGATTCAGTCCAGGGTCTCTGCTCTGTAGCTGACCTCTGACCTTTGACCTCTGACCTCCCCATGGAAGTGGGAGAAAGGCACGGCAGTCAGTTTGAAGTGTTAGTGATGTACCAGAGGGACTAATCACAGGTGATCATTGTCCTGCGGGCGAGACTAAATCAATCTATCACTCAGTCAATAAAAATAATGCTGATAATCAATCAAGACTAATTTACATGAAAGCTCAAACTGGAAAATGTAGATTTTTTTCTGAGAAGTTCAAGTTTATTTAGAGGCCAAAATCACAGTTTACAGTCTCAGAGGGCTCTCACTATGAGACTGACTTAAGTCTCATAGTGGGCAAGAACCCCCTGAAGAGGCTCCCTTAATGCTCAAATGAAGATTATATTATCCATAAGTTAAAAAAAAAAAAAAAAAAAAAAAAAAAAACAAATAGGATAAGTCTTCAGTTTGGTTTTAAAGGTATCAGGGGAGTTTGCGGGTCACAGGGCTCAGTGTCTGGAGCGAGTGTTCAGGAGATCAGTGTAACTGTACAGGCTGACGCTCCAGGAGCTCACACTGTTTGTCACCCCCCCATTCATGTGGATTGCACATCCACAAAACTGCTTGCTGGAACATAGTGAACATCGTTACTAACATGTTGTAGTTTTAGCACTGACTGCTGTGTCTGGCTTATACTTACTTATACATATACTGGCAAATGTTTTATTCACCTTCCTCATTATTTTAAGGCAGTGGGCCTGGGGAAGACTGGCCTCTTTAGAACTAGATAGACTATCACATTTTCACGTGTTATATCTTTACCTCACATTGAATCGACACTGGCGGTGAAAATGTGGTGTCATTGCACCTCCTCTTTCTCCCTTTCATCTCTGCCTTTTCTTCTCACTGACAACGCGTCCTGGTGGGTCTTCTGGCTCCGCTGCTGGACCTGCGGGGTCTGGGGTTTGAAACCGGCCCCGGACATTTTTTTCTCACATCTTCCTGTCTCGTTCTCCCTCCTGTCTCCTGTCTAATGATGGTAACACTGACACTGTTAGATTATCATTTGCCTCTCGAGGCCCATCAAACCCTCAGAGGAAATGTCAACCTAACGCAAACCTGAACACACCTGACACACACACACACACACACATGCACACACACACACACACACACACACACGCATGACTGCCACTTCACTGACAGAAGGAAAGAGTGAGAGAGGGAGAGAGAGTAAGTGAAAGAGGTGTGTGTGTGTGTGTGTGTGTGTGTGTGTGTGTGTGTCCAATTCCCTGCTGGCTACACAGATGTCACTGGTGACATCACTTCTTGAAAGGAGACTACACCCACCCGATAAGCACACATACACACACACACACACACACACACACACACACACTAACAGAAATGACCTGACATGACCTGCATTAAACTGTTTAGAATAGAATAGAATAGAATAGAATAGAATAGAACAGCATAGAAGAAACAAAACAGGACTGTATTGAATGAAATAGAATAGAGTAGATTAGAATAGGTTGTGATAGAGAGGAATGGAACCAAACAGATCACTGAACTCAACTGAAATGAATAGAATAGAATAAAATAGAATAGAATAGAATAGAGTAGAATAGAATAGAATAGAATAGAAGAAACAAAACAGGACTGTATTGAATGAAATAGAATAGAGTAGATTAGAATAGGTTGTGATAGAGAGGAATGGAACCAAACAGATCACTGAACTCAACTGAAATGAATAGAATAGAATAGAATAGAATAGAATAGAATCAGGGAAAATAAATATATCAGACAGCCTTTCTATATCCATGTGATAAGTCCCTTGTGTCAAGTCAACAACAGATGGTGTTATCATCATCATCTCTCTCTCTCACACACACATGCACACACGCACACACGGACACACGGACACACACACACACGTCCCGGGTGCGTGCCGGGCTGCTTCCATTTTCTGAATCATTCCTGAACAAGTCTGAGGATCGGTGTCTCTTGGCTGCCTCCCTCTTGAGAAACACTTTGTGATCACTCACATCCCTGAGTTCAGCATCGTCACAGCTCACAGCAGCAGCTCCTGGAGGCTCCTCACTCAAACTGCTCCAGCAGGGCTTCACAGGTTATGTGACAGAGGTGTCTAATGAGGTGCAATCACTCACCCAATATCCGTTTTAATTGGAGCCGAGATGGGGATGGAGGCAGGCAGAGGAGACGAGAGGCAGATGGAAAGTGTTGCTGCAGAAGTCAGGTATCGTTAATTACCAGCGAGGGGAAGGAAGGTGAAATCTGCCGTTTACAGTACAAGGATGACTGCAGTGATAGAAAAAAAGACGTTTAAATAGTCCAGTGTATCACCCAATGTGGACAGTTTCAAATACTTTTTGTTTAAAAGTGCAATGTGAAAAAAAAAACAGAAAATTGGAAGGAAAAAAACCTTTTAAAAATCCAAGAAATCTATATCAATATATGTATATTATTTATCTATTATACTGCAAGAAAAAGACTGCAGAATTACAAAAAATAGAAATTTTACAGAAAATTACCACAAAAAAAGTAAAAAAAAAAAAAAAAAAAGAAAAGAAAAGATGTGAATTTTGTTTAAAGAGTAAAGAGTTTCTTCTGGGTTTCAAGGAGTGAAACTTTACTGAGGAGGCTCAACATGTGGGAAGTGATTTTTCCATCGGACTTTCACTTCCTCCACCATCTGCCGGAAGCTGCTAGAAACTCTGACAGCTTTAGCTCTGTTTGCTCTGGAAGAACAGCGCCCTCTTTCTGTTTTCCACCGTAAAGCAACACAGCAGATTTCCTGCCAAAATGAATCCAATGACACACAAAAATGTCGGAAAAATGGTGAAAACGCCAAAATTCTCAGCCATGCCTTTTTTTTTTTTTTTTTTTTTACAGTACTCATCTTAATGTTTCAAAGTTATTGTGGTTGTGGTTTATTGTTATTAAAATTCCACACAGAAGATGTGTACGTTTGGAGAATACAGTGCAGTATGGGTAAACATGTGGCCTCCTTCTCAGCTGATACAGCCTGCAGGCCTTTGACTATGACTTTGTTTGAGTGGATATGAACCAGTGTGCTGGTGAAGCAGATCCAGCCCTGCTCTGCCCGCTGTCTCTAGACAAATCAAAAGTACAAGAGCGTCCCATCTTGATCAGTCATCAGGCTGAATGGTCTGCAGCCTCTGATCTGTAGATTAAAGCCTGAACCCCTCAGACACCTCAGACAATCCGGCTGCTTGGTGTTTTGGCGAGGGCTGGCAGATCGAAGGAACGGTGCTTGACAAAATGAGACGCTGTGGATAAAGGAACAGAGACAGGGCAAAGGGAGGATGTGGAATTGAGATGGAAGGAGGGATTATGGGATTATGTGGGAGTGAAAGCATAAGGTTTGGAGAGTGAATCAGCTGGGAGTGGGAGGGCATCAGGTGGTTGGTTAATTTGCCGTCTGCAGGATGATTTTCTCCTCCTGGTGCTGAGGCTACGGAAGTCACCAGTGAAATTCCACGAGTCGCAGAGCCCCATTTGATATTCAAAAACATGGACTAGATCAGAGTAAGAGCACCGAGTGACTCATTACACTGACCTGTAGCCTTCAAGTAGAAATCAAATAAGCCCCACAAAATACTCATTTCAAACTACAGAAACTGTATGAAATGTCCTTAAAACACTAGTATTGATATTGGTTTCAAAATGTTGGTATAGACCTTGTACCACAGTTTTGATTCTTATGACATAACTAGTTGTGATCAAACTAGAATCATCAATTTGTCTTAGGCAACAAATCTCTAGACTCATGCCAGATTATGAAGTCAAATGTTCCTGGAATTGAGATTTTTGGTCTGGACAGCTCACGAGAGTTTTTTTTTTTTTATATATATTTTGGGGGCTTTTGTTCACCAGTGAACGTCTGATCTGACACAGTGAATGCATGAGTGAATGACTGAATGAATGAATGAATAAATGAGCCCTCTGTGCCTGAAGGCTTGTGGTCCTCTAACAGCAGCAACAACAAAACAAATAAGACAATCCAATTAGAGCAGGACAGGCAGCATAATGGCAGACTGGCAGACTACATGGCAAATTGTGAAATGACTGAAAAGCCACCCTATTAAGGATTTTGTTCAAATTATTATCCAAAGTAAATGATCTCATTTCAGAGGACAGTCTGTTCCCATGGACAGCGGCAGAGTACAAAGGTATTTTTTCTCATTAGTCTCTTAAATCGATACAGAGAAAAGTCAGTGGTTGACAGATACATTATGTCGTCAAATCTCAGCATAGGAGTGCATGATAGTGTATGTGTGTCTCTGTGCAAATGTTTGGTGTGTGGGGCCAGAAATGGCTGCATGTTTTCACACATGGCGAATAATAGTTCAGAAGTTTCAGTGGGGATTTTGTGGATGTTTGTAACTTTTGACGACAGTAAAATGACCTCCCAGTTCGAGGACGACTTCACTGACGAACTCTTGCCAGTTTTTCAAGGCTGGAAGGCTGCTGTTTATCTCCCAGAATACAGAGAAATGATCAAGAGAGGGAGCAGGACGGAGACTGACAGGCACAGAGAGAGAGAGAAAGAGAAAGAGAGGGGGAGAGAGAGAGAAAGAGAATCATGAGTGCGGCCAATCCTGCATGCTTAAAAGCCGTGACTCCCAAGAAAACCTTTGAGGTTCGGCTGCTGACTTGTTTTCTAAGTACCTCAGGGTAGCGGATGTCCTCGAGTCACTGCTTTCTGAGGCTTTTGGCAAGTGGTTCATAATATCCACTGCCTGCTGTTAACCCTGCTTTCCCACAGAGGCTCTCAGAGCCTCCCACATCACATCACGATCTGATTTGAACCCGAGTCTCTTGTACCTGCCAAGCTCAATAAACGAACAGGAAGATGCCTTGGTGGCATTGCCACGTGTCCTCTCTGTGTGTCGTCTGCAGAGACAGCAGGCAGCTTTACAGGACATACCGGCACGTGGTTCGAGAGCAGCAGGATGTCACACACACGGCCAACAGGCAGCTCTGGACAGACTGCTGCTGGACTGTGATGATCAAAGCGCTGATGCCTCGGGGTGGTTTTGTTTCATTTTGTTTTTTTCTGTGCTTCAGTTGCCCTGATGTAGCTTTAGTGTTTCTCAGATAAAGACAAGAGCATTGTGGCATACAGAGGAGTGAAACTGTCCCTCAGCCAGAGCGTTAAGCCTCATGTCAGCAAGCATCCGCCTGCTGAAGTGTCCTTGAGTGCCGATCAGGTGCAGGAATGCTGCTCCATAGCTGACCTCTGACCTCCCTGCAGGCCAATCAAAATGACACGGCAATCAATCAGAAATAGAGAAATACCTCCTCAGGGGTCAATAGAACCTGACAAGAAGTGATTGACTAACTTCATTAAATAAACCTTATGGCCTCCCTCTAGTGATTTAAAACACGCCGGGCAACTAAATCTTACTTTACCTGGTAAAATGGGAGTAACAGCTAACACAACCAGTCTAGGCCAAGCCTGCCATGCTGCACATGTTGAATAATCATACTAATCACACCTACATGGGTGAACTGTTTAAGAAAGAGTTTGCAGGAGCCTTTTCTTAAGTACATATAAAAACCATTCCAGCCCTTTCTTTAGGACCATCTTGTTGGGGTGGGGGCAGGGGAGCTGGGAACCTGAAGATTGATTTTAGATCCAGCTCAGCACTGTGTGTCATGTTATTATAGTCATAAATCTGTGATAAACCTTGTGCTTAGGTCCCCTCCAACATACCACATTAGGTCACCAAGACCTTGAGGAACACCATACAAAAATCCATGCTTTGATTTCTTATCAAACACTATTGATGTTTTGGGGATTTCTGTAGCAACTGCATTTTTCAGTGATTAAATGGTAAGCATTCTGTTGTGGAAATGTGGTCAGAAAATCGTCCTTAGTGTCAGTCTACCTGGAGAAGCAGACCTCCTCTGAACAGCCTCGTGCTGTAGTTTGTGGCTGTAAAGTTTCATGAGGCTGTGATTCTCTTAGAGGTCACTATAGGTCATTTTCTACAGTGACGTCCAGTTTGACAAAATGCTCTGACTGCAGTGAAATGGCTGCTATGGGGGCCAACATCATCACACATGAATCAATTGTGGCTCATTGAATCCACAAGAATCTCAGCTTTCGAGTCAAAGCCAACTGATGCAGCTCCAAAACTGTTAAGGCCCCAGTCTGCACACACACACCATTTTACAACAGGCCACAAGAACATATGTGGATTGCATGCAAAAACCTGCATAGTTTTTCCCCCCAAACTGCATGGGCTTAGCCTAAGGTGGGCATGTCTGCAAAGATATCTTGATACTTCAATATATCATTCAGATAGCGTTCCTTATTGAAACAAACAAATAAACAAATAAATAAAACCAGACAGCCACTTTCTGACCTTGTTTAAACATGACATGTTTTGGAGACAATTTTATCCAAAGCTTTTATCCATTAAGGGCACATACAGTTTTCAGCATCCTAAAACTTTTCACAGTGTTTCTTGTTCTGTCTACCCAATGAGTTGTGCAGCACCGTGTCTGATACATGTCTTGAAGCTTGTTATTTTTTTTAATCTTTGGATGATTAATACCCTCCAAAACTACACTCAAAATCCAGAGGCTTAAACAGAGCAGTAATCCCAGAATGTCAAAACAAGCCATTTAAAACTTTGTTTGGCTCTTAGATTTCACTGGAGGCAAGGGCTGACATTAATTTAGCTTTTTCTTTTCGAAACTCAACTCACAAAAGAAACAGCAAAAGGTCGTGGTTGCTTGTCATTTAGTAAACATTAGCCCCGCTTTGAATGAATGCGGGATCCAAAACATACTGCAAATACATCCTCTTCATGAAGAAATAAAGGTTGTCTCTTTCTCTGTCTCTCTTGATGTCTGTGAAGGTTCTCAGTCTTCCAGGTCATGGTTTTCCAACAAGAGTCGAATCAAAGGCAACTGGTCCTGTTTGTAGATTCTTCACAAGAAGAACAATCTCAAGAATCTACAAACGAGTCCAGCTGCCCTTGATTTAGCTCTCCTTGGATCTCCCTCTTGATATTAATTTCTGTGTGTTGGATGATAAATTGTAGCCTTGAAAAAGCAGCCAGAACTTGCTGAAGGAGGCACAGGAAGGTCATTTTATTGTAGCAAGTTATGAACATCGATAAAGTCCCTGTCAAAATTTGTGAAATACTGTTACACAGTTTTTATCCCTCTGTTGGTCAGGATCACATTGTACAACATCTCTGCTTATTGTGATGGTCTCCATGTCAGATCAGGTGTTCAGTGACATAAATTCTTAAAATTTCTTAGCCAAGAGAGAGGTCACGCTACAGCTGACGTACTACTTTTGGTAAAATACTATTTACTGTTTTTTGTCATGGGCATAATACTTGCCAAGTGAGCACTGGTCATTTGGTGATGCCAAATCCAAGCAGGACCGTCCCGCCCTAAACACGTTTTTACGCAACCAGGGATGTTGAGCGCCAAATCTCCACCATGACGGCCTGCAGGAACTCAGAAAGTACAACTTCAGCTGGAGCTGTACTGTGTTTTAGATTGAGGAACTCGATCCCCAAAAGACTGGTTCCACCGAGGAAAAGGGTGGTAAGGGGTTCCTGGTCCCTCAAAAGGGTTCCTGTGTGCTGGGGACAAACCCTGTGGTGGAAAGGGGATAACAGATGAAAGGGATAGTGGTTCTCTGTATGTGGACATGCAAGTTGGCACCAAACAGCGTCAAAAAATGAAAAATAATGAAGTTTCCAGAGTTTTTAAAGAGGTCAGACAATATTGTTTCACCTCCTCCTCTCGGCCTCAGTATAAGGTCAAATCATAATGTGTTTTCTTTTAAAAAACAAGTTAGTCTGTTTTGCTGCAGAAACCCAGCTAGCTGGTAATGAAATCCTCAGCCAGCCGCCTCTGTCTCAGCACAAATGACTTATTGATATGAAGCATTGATTTGTCATTTAGTGTGTGATGTGCTCGCTGGAGGAGGGCGTGAGCAGCCTTTAAACAATGATAGAGTGTGTGTATGTGTGTGTTTGTGTGTGCACAGTGCCACAGCTAGATGCGTAAATGGGTCCACGGGATCTCAGAAGTCATTAATGTATGTGCATCTGTGAGTTGGCTAACAATCTAAGGTGATTATGTGTAACGCCTGTGTGCCTCCATTAATATCAATATCAGAGTCAATCTCATAGGCAGCGTGTTCGGGGCTGTTTCTAAAGCCATCAGTGTCAGAGGAATAGTGATAACGACACACTGATGCAGTGAACTGCTTCCTGTCAGCAGATTTCATTGTAAAACGCTCTGCTGCTTTGATGCTGAGGACTCACCAGTGGGTTAGAAGGGATTTCAGAGATGTGCTGCACCAAATGAACATAAAATTAATTAGAGCAAATGAGACCCTCTGTGGCTGACATTTAAAGTGATGACACAGTGTTAGAGGTCAGTTTAACTTTACAATAACCAAGCCAGTCTCCAGAATAAAATGTTGTTTTTTTGTATTACTGCGAACCAACAAATACAGTTGTCCCTCGCTATAACGCGGTTCACCTTTCGCGGCCTCGCAGTTTCGCGGATTTTAATTTAATTAGGAACTGTGAAATACTCGTGAGTCACTATTCATAATTTCTTATGTGTCCAACCTCGTAGGTTGATCGTTAAAATTAAATTCGTTAGTTCTAAAAGCCATCATAATTATTTATAGGAAAACGTTTATATTTTTATTTCTCAAACAAATGTTTGGGCCTGAAAACAGGTTTTGATCTTTGGTTTCATTCTATAATACTGGACTTATTTTTCTCCGAAGGTTTGAACTTTGAGAGTGTTTAAACAAGAGAGAAAAGTGAGAAAATGTTAATGCCTGTCTGAGAAAAGTGTATAAAGTGTCTAGTGAGGGGGTTTACAGCCTTAAAACATCTAGAATAATTGTAAAAAATAAAGCTGACTACTTCGCGGATTTCGCCTATTGCGGGTTATTTTTAGAACGTAACTCCCGCGATAAACGAGGGACCACTGTACATTGAAATGTCAAAAATAAGTTTCATATCAACATGTAGACTTAGAGCCAATATGGTGGAGCCCGCGTCAACATCATGTGACTGCTAACATATAGCTAACGTTAGCTCGTTACCTATCTTAGCCATTTTTGTTTGCTTTGTTAGCTTTGTTATCCACCAAAAGTAGCCTACATGATTAAGAATAGGAGAAGGTCATGCTTAAGGTTCATTGTAAAGGTAAAGGTTAGGAAAAGGTCATGGTTAACATTACGAAATGTTTGCTAATAATAACTAGCGACTGAAAGCTAGCTAATGTTGCTTGACAAAGGATTTGAATTAACCCCATCTGGAGAAGCAAAGTCCTGTTGATTGTGCCATCCATTCACTCCCCTTATACTAAATCACACATTTCAACATATCCTTGGTTTGTAGAAATGTAAAATGCCAACATTTTTTTTTCTCGGTGACTGGGCCATGCTAATTTACATGAGCTGAATGAACACCGGCTGTTATTACAAGCTGTTATTGGCTCTTGGTTTTAGTCTTCAATTCTGATTTGCTATTAGATGATGTATGAGGATTTTTTAAAACTATTTTCATTAAAGATTCAACCGTAATATTTACATTTGTTTTGTGTTTAACCTGGCTAAGCAAGCGTGGTAGAGGCTGGGGTCTTTATGCTGCGGTTTGGAGAAGTGACATGAAACTGTCATCAAAATGACTCCATCAGTTCCGCTGCCACATGGCCAATTCTATACTGCTATAAAGATGTTTTCAATGGAGCAATCGAACAGTACAATCCACTGAAAACTTAGATATGGGTGTGGTAGTGACAGAGGCAGTGTGTGTGTGTGTGTGTGTGTTTATGGGCACAGTGTGGCTGAGTTTCTGTGTTCTTTAGCAGCCTACAGTGCTTTTGTGCAGAAACTCAAGGAAATGCTTCATTCTAATACACACACACACACACACACACACACATACACACTGACATATTCCCCTAAAGCACTCACATGCAACTACTTACAACCACCCACCCACACACACACACACACACACAGAGAGAGAGAGAGAGAGAGAGATAGGCCTGAGCGATATAGTAATCGGTTTAATTCCTCCCTCTTCCTGCTGGCGGCTAAAATGGATTAATTGGAGAAACCCTATCAGTGCCATCAAGCATCAATGTTTAATGCCCTGTTCAAGTGACGGTTTGATAAGTGGAGGATTACAGTCAGGCGCTGCACTAATAAACACACTTTACTGTAACATCCGTAATGTGAGCGGCTGGGTCAGATGTACAGAATAAGCAAGAGAGAGGGAGAGAGTGTGTGTGTGTGTGTGTGTGTGGACGTGAGGCCATGTTAACTAGTCGCTCAGTCTCAGATTCAGTCATATAAACTCTTCTTCAAAAATTCTGGAAAAAGTTGATTAGCGTTGGAAACAAGTGGGATTATCTCATCCCACTGATTGTTTTTAGGGTTTATTTTACCTCGTTTTGAGACTGCAGATGAGACTGACTGACCAAGATGGATTGTCTTTTCTTTTTTCCGTGTGTGTGTGTGTGTGTGTGTGTGTGTTCCAGGGTTAATATAGGTATGCGCAGAGTGCATTTCAAAGGTGGAAGTAACTAGTTACATTTACTCACGTTACTGAAACAGAGAAGATTTTTTGTGCACTATTTCAGTATTTAGCATCAAAAAAAGAAATCTGAAATTGCATCTTTATCGCTCTAATTTCCCCATTTTTTTCCACTGAAAATTCAGCTTTTTGAAAACATGGATAAATATGAAATTGCTCATTTTGATTTATAGAGCAGCCGCAAAAACTGGAAGAGACAGGGTTTGTGACGTAAGCGGTTTGACAGAAAAACTATTTTCAGATTTCTGTGGACTTTGGCCTAACTTAATCATTTTACTCCCACTATAACTTCACATTTTTTTTCACATTTTGAATGTATATTTCACACCAGTATTTTTACTCAGCACATCAGCAAAGGAAGTAAGAGGAGCAATGCAAGCGTTTTGATGAATTGTTTTTGCGATGTGAGGCCCTTTGAGACTGTAGCAGTGATCAAAGGCCATCCAGATAACAGGACTCCTTCTTTATGAGCTAATATTGCTTTTTGAATTTAATTCCTTATGTAATTTTACTCTGCCGCTTGCAGAGCTCCCAGCTTACAGCTGTCTCGTTAGATCGCTGTGCGTCCCAGCTCCTGTTGCGTCAGAGACACAGATCTCTTTTTATTTCAGTGATTAAGAGCAAAGAAAGTGTGTCAGCCCGGCCTTCTGTTCTCCCGCAAACTTTCAAAGATTGAAGAGATTTGGGCAGAGCAGAATGAGGCGGGTGGAGAGCGCAGAAAGATGGAAAAGGAAAGCTCTGCAGTTCTCACTGCTGTTTGATCTGAAGCTCGACCGCTGTGGACTGGAGTGTGTGTGTGTGTGTGTGTGTGTGTGTGTGTGTGTGTGCGTGTGTGTGTGTGTGTGTCAGTTTTGCTGAGACTGCTTGATATCCCTTTCCTCTCTGTTATGTTGGTTTTTGCACTCCAGGTAAGTGTGTGTTTTTGTTTGTGTGTGTGTGTGTGTGTGTGTGTGTGGAGAATAGTAAGATAAGTCTTTCTCTCTCTCCTGTCATTTTTCTCTTTCTCTACCTCACTCTGCTTTTGTGTCCTCATCTTCAGATTTTCTCCTCCACACAAATGCACACACAGTCACACACACGCACACATGCGCACGCACACACACACACACG
The DNA here is from genome assembly GCF_902150065.1 of Myripristis murdjan. Lineage (NCBI taxonomy): Eukaryota > Metazoa > Chordata > Actinopteri > Holocentriformes > Holocentridae > Myripristis > Myripristis murdjan. Next base: position 3,208,581 of record NC_043992.1, on the reverse strand, counting down.
CATACACACACACGTCGGTGATCGATTGGCCCACCAAACCTTCCCCCGGTCGCCATGGCAACATACCATAGTGTGCTCAACATTTAGTTTGTCCTCGTCCCCTCCTTCCATACCTCCTCCTCACCCTCCATCTCTCCTTCTATCCTTCCTTCTAACCCCTGAATCTCTCCTTCTTTCCCTCCTCCTACCCCATCATTTCTCTTTTTATCCTTCCTTCTAATCCTCCATCTCTCCTTCCATCCTTCCTCCTACTCTCGTCTCTCGTTCTGTCCTTCCTCCTATCCCTTCTTTCACTTCTTTTGCCTCTCCTATTCTCACTTCTAGCCTTCCGTGACTCATTCCATTCCTCCTTCCACTCCCTCTATCTTTCCCTCTACACTTCCATCACCCCTCCTATCCTTCCTTCTGTTGTTCCCTCCCCACTTTTCAACCTCTCTCATTATTCTCCATCCTTTCCATCACTCCTTCTATCCTTCCTCCCACTGCCTCTGTTCTTCCTTCCATCACTGTCATCTCTCCTTCATTTTACCCTTTCATAATTATCCATTTCATAATTATCACCCTTTCTATCATTCCCTCTACCCTTCCTATCTCTCCTCCTATCCTTCCTTCTAATCCTCCCATCACCCCTTCTATCCTTCCCCAATCTCTTCCAACACTATCCTTCCATCTCTTCCAGGATAAATAATCTTGAATTTCACTTCTACTTCTCCTGTTGCTCTTTTCATACTTCCTTCTATCCCTCCTCCACCCCTTTGTTTTCTCTCCTCCATTCCCTCCCTCTCTCTCCTATCCCAGTTTTTATCTTCCTCTCTCTTCCCCTCTCTCTCCTCATGATGTCAACATCCTCGGCTCTCAGGAACTTTTTTCTCCTTCACCAACACATCCTTCATCTGCTGGAAACTCAGAAAAAAAAAAACAGGAGAGACGGATGTAGGCAGCATCTCTCCCAGCCTGTTTATAGACACTGCTTCATAAAATATATAGTTCATCCCTCCGCTCTGATTAGCTGAGTCATGTTCGAAGCCATTAACTCAGTTTCGCTTCACAATATACCTAACAAGGCCTCGGCTCCTTTACATCACCGTTTAGCTCAGCCCCGGGTGGCTTGTTGCTTAAATTAATGACACCATACAGATTAAAGTTTGCAAAATGGAAGGAAGGAGGTGGCAGAGAGGTGACTTAATCAAAGGAAAATGAAAGTAATTCAGTTAAATTGCTGAATTTGACTAATACAGTGGAGCTCATTATTCTTCGCTCTCATTTCAGCTCATCCTTGCCTTGGCTGCGTTCACATCAGCATCCTGGGCCTCAACAAGCATGTTGTCAACTGTCACTCATGTTCACTATTTGTACACACACACACACACTACAGTGTGGATGACCAACCCGGGCCGAGCTCAGACAAAAATTTTGAGATTATGTTCGAGTTCGGTTCGGGTTTGGTCATGTTGTCGTTATTTTAGTGAAAAATGATTGACCTACAGTCTGTTCTGGGCAACTTCCTGTACAGTGCTGGAGTTTACATGACGACACTGAAGGCGACACACAGGCCACTTCAGGTGGAAAAAGTTACCTAATGATGGAGGACAAGCACAATCTCAGGCTGTGTGTTGGGTTTGGGTCGGGCTCGGTTGCTATGTTCCCATCGCAGGTCGGGTTCAGACAAAAATATGCAGCCGAGCCTCACGCTAATACACACACACACATTCAGAAGACTGAAGAGGTGCATGTAGGAAGTCATCCTATAGTTTCAGTTTATCAGTGCGCTGAAAAAATCTCCACCTTAATGTCATTTCATCTTCATTTTCAGTGTTAAGATCTTGTTTTTCTTCAAACACGGTAAAAAATCTGTTTCTTGGTGCATTGCTAGTAGAGAAAGTGATATGCAGTTCAGTTCTTTTCAGAAAGTGAATTTTTTGATGCATTAAACTGTCAGAAGTATTTTAATGTTGTAGCTCTAATGCTTCATATCCTGTTGGCTAGTTTACTCTAACGCCAGAGTGCTTTCTGTGTTCATGAGGACGTGAGGGTCCACTTAACTTCAGTCCAGTCCACAGGCTTCTGTCTGCAGAGTTTTACATTCTGAATTTGTTTTTATTTTTATTTGGTTTTGACTTCTTGTTTTCAATTTCAGTTCAGCTTTGATTTTCTGAAAATGCTTCATTTTTCATTCATTTTTCGTTTGTGCATCTGTGCCATCAGAAGGATATTCTCCATCTGCTGTGTAAATTTTGCACAGCTCAAAAATTAGAGGATACATTTCGTATCCACCCAAAATACTAGACTTATTATATATATACTATATATTTATATATATTAGGGCATTAATGTAAAAGTTGACCCGTCGCCGGGGTCTGTCGAAAGTCGAAGAAAAAAAAAAGGTGCTGACAGCACCCCCACACGTAACATCGACAACATTGATTGAAACGTCACCGTGAAAAAGTCTGCCTTCGTTAATGCCCTAATATACATATACTTATTATATGTATGAAGTCAATTGACAAAGAGGAAAACTAAAGACATTTTTTCCCATAACTTTAGTGTAGTTTTGTAAACACAAAATACAGTTATTGTTTTGTTTTGTTTTGTAAAGACTCGTTTTTATTTTTATTTCAGTTATCAAAAATGTATTTTTTTTTTTTTTTTTTTTTTTTTTTTTTAATTTGTGACAGTGCAGACTCACACTGCAATCTACTGTGCATTTGTGGAACACGTTCACCAAGCAGATTCCAGGCAGTGGTATAAACACAGCAGCTGCTTGTCTGTGGTCTCTGCAGCTGTCCACAGCTGTCCACAGCTGTCCGTGTACATGTCCACTTGGCAGAATAACTGAGCCATAACAATGCATCACATGTGATGTTTTGCATGGAAAAGCTTCCTCTGCAAATTCCAACCATCAGGTAAATGTAGAGCAGGAAGAAGTACAAGATTTCCCTCCGAACTGTAAAGCAGGAAAAGTAGGAAGCTTCACTACATGGAACCACTCAAATAATGAGCTGGCTTGCTCCTCAGTGCAGGTTTTGAGGAAATGTACGTAGCTACTCTCTGCTTCTGTCCAGATCCAGATCCCCCAACACACAAACAAACACTGCAAACCCTGTTCCTCCTCCAACTTCTTCAGCATCTTCAGCATCATTTACAAAAGCAGTAGACTTGCAATGTGTGTGTTTGTCTGTGTGTGTGTGTGTGTGTGTGTGTGTGTGGGCAGACACACACAGTTTTTATTTCATAATAACCAACAGCCCGAGTCTCGAGCGTCACAGTTTCTAATTGGAGTCCAGCGTAAAAAACGGACCAATAGGACGACAGCAGCCTGGAGCCACTGCGCAGCATCTTATGTCATGTTACTGTGAACAAACAACCTTTTTTATTTATTATATATACATATATTTTTTACAACCAAGAGGATTTTCTTTCCATGGGAGAGCTGGAATGCTGCCTGAGATGCAGAAACACAAAGAGAAAGGCGAGGGGGAATAACACTTGAGGGGTCTGGGCGCACAGATCAAAACAGAAACCATATCTAAAACATCTATTTTGTATTTTCGCAGGCGTGTTTGATGCCTTTGCTGTCAGATCTGATGGCAATTACAAAATGAGATGTGTGACATTTGAAAAACTGACCTTGTGCTTGTGTGTATTTGTGTTGTTATGATAATGCAGCAGCGTGAAGCTGTCTGTTTATTGAAGCTACCGGTTTATTGAAACTGTTCTGCTCCTGGTGCGTTGGGCAATTTCTTAAAAATAGAGATGTATTCTCTGCAAAATGATGCTGGCATGAAAGTAAAGCACATGACATGTTTTTACTGGCATTATGAGTCATCTTAACACCTCTGTTTGCAAATGAGCTGTTTCTGTTTCTGACGAGAGAATCGTCTGTGTCGGAGATATTCTAGGACGGATTACACAAATCGGACTGCGCTTTCCAAAAAATACACTCAACACACTCCTTGGAGGAAAAATCGAAATGTACTTTTTTCAAAACGATTTTCTACATGGAAATGAAGCACACTGTTGATTTATTGCTGAAGTTGACTGATCTGAAGACAGCTGCTAACACTAGCAGTTAGTGCTTTTGAAGGCAGAGTCGCCATCATTTGGAAATACTGATGTGGTCAGTTTTAGATATCATTTTTTCTTCTTCTTAAATGGACATACTGAACAATACACAGCAGAGAGCTTGTTTTTTCTGATATCATTAGCCATGCTTACGTGCACAGTCTTTCTTCAGCCCCTCTGAACTGTTCACATGGACTCTAAATAAAGTGATATGACAAGATGTGTGTTTACACGCCCCAAAGCATTGAAGCAGAACATGACTTTTTGGACATGAGCAAAGTGATTCTGTACTATTCTTCTTGTAGTAATTAGAAAGAGGGAGCCAAGTGCAAGAGGAGCCCTACAGCTTGTCAAAAAGGAAAACCGTTGTATTAGCCACACACACAGTTTTGTTTTCCACTCAGCATGTTTCAGACCTTGCCAGAAAATAGTACCGCCAAGTGCAAAAAAAAAAAAAAAAAAAAATCCAACACAAGGCAATGATTCTGTTGAAGGTACACTACGCAATTATATACTTTAGCACCATCTAGTGGCTGTTGTTGTCCACGTCTGTATACAGACTCGAGAGGTCAGGAGTTGTAAGCTAAACAGTATTGCACTTATCAGAGTTAGAGGCAAGACTTTACACCACAACACAAGGTGGCCTAACGCTTAATGTTAGAAAGGTTTAAGGAAACTCAAAGCTGAGTCAGGTCGAGCTGCAGCGACAGGGAAGCAGGCAAACATAGGTTTAGGCTACACTGATGCTCTAACAAGTCCTGATGCTCTGCTGGCGGAGCAGCAAAGGACACGGCAGTCACGGCGTTTGGCTCACAGCTCAGACCACAGGAGGTCTGGACTCACACCTCCCAGAGGTCAGAGGAGAAATCTGGTCTTGGAACTTGGTCAGTACTGAGGTTTGGCCCAGATTATCTGTAGGGGAGAGTGGGGTAAATAGTGCCAATATTTACTTGAAGTGCCTTTAAAGCGAGGGGATTACAGTAATGCCTCCAACTAAAATATGCACATATAGTTTAGGATGTTGTGCATCCCTGGGAACAATCACTTTGGATCTTATATAAACTGTTTGAGAAATATAGCTTTCGAAAAAAAAAAGTGGTTTTGTGGCACAACTTGCCCTCGGTGTGGGGTAAATTGTGCCATTAGAGAAAATACACTGGGGTAAATTGTGCCATTGATAATTGAAGTAAAACAGATCATTTTAATCTCACAAATGATAATGCTATATAAAAGCAAAACAAATTCAATACAAACTTATTTATTTAACATTTATTTATTATTTTAACAAGATCACAGGCCACTTTTCTATAACAAGGCCTAGCGCCACATGAACACATACCCAGAACAAAATAAAACTTACAAAATGAGCACCTGCAAATCATCTGAATCTGAATCTGAATAGTTTTAGTGATCAAAGGTCAGAAGACAATGTACAATAACAATAAAATACAATAAATAATATATAGTATATAATCACAAGTTGTGCCACTGGCACAACTTACCCCAGGCCCTTTGGCACAAATTAGCCCAGGCCCACCATTCTGAAAAAAATGCATCCCCCAGCTGTTTTGAGCTAACATCATGCTAACTGTATAGACTCATGGTGTAGCTTACTAAAGTACTAAAACCTGTGTGAACTGTTTTCAAAGTTTTCTATCATTGTTCAAACACAGCAATCAAAAAACCTTGATCATAGAAATTTTACTTTGGAGGGCAAAAAAATGTTTTTTGAACTGAAATGTGCTTTCCTCTCAAGCCATGTGTCTTCCTTCTTTGCAGGATAAGTGAAATGGATGCCTCTTCAAAAATATGTGGTCACATGACCAACTTCTTCTATGGTTTTCTAGATAACAGGGGTGGCACTACTTGCCCCTTGGCACAAATTACCCCACTCTCCCCTAATGTGAGCGGTTCACAGATCCAGTCTTCAACCTCCCAACTGTTCAGACTCTTTTGGACCCCCCTCCCCATTTAGGATTTAAAATCTGGATGATTGGCGCATCTTTCTGAGTGGCCATTGAGAGACAAGTCCAGTGTTTCCCAGCAAAGGTAAACAGTCTTTGAGGCTGACGTTAGCTCTGCAGGCAGATATGAAAAACTGTTCCAATCAGAACAGCACCAACAACAGAGGTAAAGTGAGTTGCTGCACAGTGCCAGTCTCCATCTTGTTTACCTCTGCCTCCGCCTGAGATCACATGAGCTGCTGCACGGCTCCCTCTGGCTCAATAATCTTGTAATATTCTGTAGATTCTGGGATGAGCCGTTATTTTCTAATCTGGTAGTGTGTACATGTTTGAGATTAGAGAAACAAACCTCTGTGAGGATTCTCTTGAATGCAGCTCCATTTCAAAACGGATTAGGATTTTAAAATTTCCTAAAATCTCCTGTAGCCTGAACCCAGTTTAGCTTAAGGCTCGCTGCACAGAGGAGGCTGTTCACCTCAACAACAAGTGGAAAAGAGAAGCGTCAGTTCACTGTGATGACTTTGTTCCAGAGTCCGGGTCTCAACAGCTGCAAATGCAGGGTGGATGCACACACACTCTTTCTTTCAAAAGCGTAATACAGTTGTCCCTCGCTATAACGCGGTTCACCTTTCGTGGCCTCGCCGTTTCGCAGATTTTTTTTAGTGCAATTTTGCATGCTTTTTTTTTTTTTTTTTTAAACAGCGCATTGTGTTCTGCGTCCTGATTGGCTAAGGGAGAGCCTGCGCATTGTGTTCTGCGTCCTGATTGGCTAAGGGACTGTAGACCATTGTCAATCAACCTCCTCCGTGCCGTGTCTCCTGTACAGTACAGAATGCGTTCAGCTTGCCTAAAGTGTGTAGTGAGGGGTTTTATAGCCTTAAAACATCTAGAATAATTGTAAAAAATAAAGCTGACTACTTTGCGGATTTCGCCTATTGCGGGTTATTTTTAGAACGTAACTCCCGCGATAAACGAGGGACTATTGTATATAATTTAGTATGATTTTAAATGAAACCCAGAGAGAGAGAGAGAGGGAGAGAGCATAGCATTGGTCAAGCGAGCCTGAGCTTGAGAAGGAAAGAAAGAAGGAAAGACTAAGATGTTGACATGATGGCAAACTGAGATCAGCTGAGGCGTGTAATGTTTTAATAACAGAAGGTGTTCACAGGTGCTTTCCTCCTCATGAACGGGTGGATGGAGAGATGAAACAGAGAGAGAGAGAGAGAGAGAGAAGCAGGAATGATGCGTGGAGGAGGAAACAGGTTCCCGTCCATCTGTCCATCCCTTGGTTTCACGCTGAGATTCAAAATCTCACCAATTGGCAAACACATTCTCATCACACACACACACACACACACACACACACACACACACGCACACACACACACACACACACACACACACACACACACACACGTGCACACAAAAACACATGAAAGTCAGAGTGGAAAAAACACAAAATTCAAACTACCTACTGTCAGTAGTGTGTGTGTGTGTGTGTGTGTGTGTGTGTGTGTGTGTGTGTGTGTGTGTGTTCGTCTGAGAGACCAAAAAACAGGAGAATGACATTTCGTTAATAGTCCCCCTCCTCCTCTACATCAGGCTCCTGCTTGTACTCTGGCCTGGCATGGCTGGAAGACACACACACACACACACACACACACACACACATGCACACACACACAGTTGTAGAAAGAGAGAAGAAGAGAAAAGTTTTTGAAAGAATTTTGGCATTCTTCCTCTGAATGGCTTGCCTTGTCATTCTTGTCAGAGTAGCAGTTATGTAGGTCTATCTCTGGTACACACACACACACACACACACACACAGACAGACAAAAACATTGTGATGGCAGCCTCTAGTTTCTGTCCAAGGCCATCATGTGGACTCACAGACAACCCCCGCACAGTGTGTGTGTGTGTGTGTGTGTGTGTGTGTGTGTGTGTGTGTGTGTGTGTGTGTGTGTGTGTGTGTGTGTGCACTATGTGGCTGCTCTCCTGCTGCTTTTTAGACAGCAGGAAGATGTTTCATCAAAAAACATCAAGTTTCTCTCTCTTTCTCTCCTTGTCTGTCTCGAACATGTTTTCCTCTCTTGCTCTGTTTTTCCCTTCCCTTTCTTTATCTCTCCGTCTCTCCACCTCCACACCCCATCTATCTCTCTCTTTCTCTCTGTCTCTATCTTTCTGCAAAAAGGAAAACTGAGAGATCTTTAGAGATTTCAACAAAAGCTGTTGTTAAAGTGCTGAAAGCTGTGTTACAGCTCAGTGAGGCATTCAGGTGCTTTCTTTTGATTCGGAAGTTTTGTTCAGTTAAAAATCCAAATCTTTCTCTTTCTCTGTCTCTTTATCTCTCTTTTCTCTTTTCCCTTTTTGATTTAGTTTCCCTTTTTGTGTCTCTGTCCGTCCTCCTCCCCCCTTCCCTGTCCTCCCTCCACTTTCTTTTCTTCCTCTTTTCATGTGCACCTTCATTATTTGTGAGGACGGGTGACTCAGTGGACCTCGGCTGAGTCACGTCCCCGTCCCACATGAATCACAGCTCTCTGTTCGACGCTTCTCCCAGAATGCAGCTTTTCACCGAATTTGAGCGCGCCCACTCCGGTCTTCATTTAGGATTCAAGGACTTCTGGAGATTCACTTTTTTTTTTTTTTTACAGGAAGATTGAACCGTTGTAGAACAGAAGCAGGGTTTTGTTGGTGGATGTGAGTCAGGAGGCGCTCAGATAAACATGCAGTCTCTCATAATGGATGTGACACTGAAAAGATGAACTTCCCAGCAGAGTTGGATGCACTTGTGCCTCTGTCTTGATCTCATGATAAACAAGTGTCAACAGTGGTGAAAGGTGTTTTGGCTGCCATCTGCACTTTGAAATATTGCAGATGGTTCTGTCCTAGAAAACCCAGAGACATAGCTGTGAGAGCAGTGATCAGACAGCGTGGGCATGACCTCTGACCTGTGACCTGTCCCTGAACGTTTCTTTTTTGGGGATTTTGTCATGGTCGAGGTGGATTTTGCTTCAGTTCCTGTGACATCTTTGCTCATAACACCATCTGACTTTTTTGTTTTTTTGTTTTTTTGTTTTTTTTGCAAAGTTGAAACCAGTTTTGTGGTGATGGCATTGGGAGGTAGAGTAGCTCGGTTGAACAGAGCAGAAGGCTGTGCGGCTGGCGGCTGTCACTGCTTGTTCAACTTCAGGTGTACGGAGTAGGGATGTACCCGAACCCGAATACGATATTCAGAAGTTCACAAATAACGCTTTGATCCTGAATAGTTTTTCTGTCCAAGGTTTCTCCTCATTATTTGGAAGCTCTTTTCTTAAAGAAAAAAAAACGTTATTCAGTAGACCTAAGCCCCTAGGGGCCCTCTAGGAACAGCGCCACACATTGAATCCAATTTTACATAGTGGCCAAATGTGGAATTGCAGCATCATGTGATGCACTGTGGCCCAAAAAGCATTTTTCTCATAGACAATAACAGGAAAAGAAGCAGCTATAAAACAGTGGATACATTTTATTGAGTGTCACAGCCCCTGCAAAACAACTCGTTTCACCAGCAGAATTTGATCCATTCAGTCTGATCATGTTTGGAAAGGATAGAAGAGCTGCACAATTAAATTATTTTATTCCTGTTCTAGTTAGCCGAGAGCTAAACCGGAAGTTAGCCGGCGAGCTCGGTGGAAGTCTCTAGTGTTCCCACTTCCGGTTTCTTCCCGAATCCGAATAACAAATCCAAAGTTTTTTTTAAAAGCCCGAATCCGAACCCAAATACAAATAGTGCAGTGGCTGTACAGCCCTAGTACACAGAGCACCAAAAGGTTTGTCACGTCACCCCTACAAAACCTCAGGTGTTTTTGGAGCAGAGTATAGATAGATAGATAGATAGATAGATAGATAGATAGATAGATAGGTATACTTTATTGATCCCAAACTGGGAAATTCACAAAGTCCCGGTGAAGCTCTCATTCCTGCGGCAGGGACGGAGCTAAAGGACCAAACTTGGTGGACGTAGGACTAAGAATCTAAAGTGTCACCATGATGGTGTGTGTATTCTGTGTTGTCCCGTGCCTCAGTGTCTGACTGTGGAGGCACATCTCTGACACTGTCATCATGAGATAAAGCCTGTGGCCCCCAGGTAGGGGCCCCCAGGCAGGGGCCTTTAGGCGTGTGATTCAGTGTGTTTTCTAAATCAGTTCTCATGTGTCCCAGGCTGATTTGTTGTTTCCCCTCTCTCTCTCTCTCTCTCTCTCTCTCTCTCTCTCTCTCTCTCTCTCTCTCTCTTGTGTTTCCTTGTCTAGGTGAGCTAGTCGGACCTCTTCCAGCTCGACCCAGCGCCCCCCCTCCCCACCCCTCACCTCCCTCTTCCTCGGCCTGAACCCCGTCACCCTCCGCCTCGCCCCCTCGCCGCCTCGCTCCGGTCCCAGGGAATCGAAGGGATCTGCTCGCCGCCATGCCTCCCCTCTCCTACCCCTCCCCCTCCCTCCTCCTCTTCCTCCTCCTCCTCCTCTTCCCGCTGCCCCCCCCCTGCCGCCCGGAGTCCCAGCGCGGCGATCCCGAGCCCGGCGACGGCTCCGACCCGACGCGGGGGGTCTCGCCCTCCATGACGCCCACCTCCGTCCCGCCCTCCCCGTCCTACAGTAACAGAACAGCTCCCAGCAGGAAGTGCGAGGAGGCGTCGGAGTGCAAGCGGGGCATCCTGCTGCCCGTGTGGGAGCCCAACCGGCCCGGGCTGGGCGACCAGGTGGCCCGGGCCGTGGTCTACTTCGTGTCGCTCATGTACATGTTCCTGGGAGTGTCCATCATCGCTGACCGCTTCATGGCGTCCATCGAGGTCATCACCTCACAGGTGAGGAAGAGGCAGGAGGCAGGGAGGAGGCACCTATTACCCACAACATTTTTTGGTTACTTTTTAAACTGTATTTTTCCAGAATGCTGTTTTTATGTTTTTTTTAACCTTTCTTTTTGACTTGTCTTCACTTTCCAACAAAAAAGCATCCTCATCAAGAAATATATTTTTTTCTGATTTTTTTTTTTTTTTTTTTTTTTTGAGCTGCCTCTCCACATTAAGCCCCACTCAACAGTCTGTCTCAACAAGGACATACATCAAATGAAGGAAGGAGGAGTCTCTCAATCATTTATTGTGACTGTTAATGTTTATTAATAAAATAAATATTAACAGTCACTATAAATGTTTTTTCTATTGAACGCACATTATGCTGTTTAGATTGATAGATAGATACTTTATTCATCCCGATATAACTTTTTTTTTTTTTTTTTTTTGATAGTGTTACTCCTGTGTTTGAAATGTGCAGTATCAAGCTGTCGAGGTGTGTGTGTGTGTGTGTGTGTGTGTGCATGTGTGATGGATAGATAGATGGATGCCTATATTTATTCTTGTCAATAATCCACTGAATTTCAATATTAAAAAGCTTCCTTATTCATCCAGATTCATTAATAATCACTTAGACTCACCCCTTTGATGAATTATTTTGGATCTCATTTTGCATATTGACAGTGTGAGTGCTCTTCTCTGGGCCCTGACAGTCACTGTAACACTACAGACTCACTCTCCTTCAGCTCTATGAGGACAAAAATGATAGAAATAGCCTGCTGTCAAAATTCAGAGAAGCATAAAGCTTTTAAATGGATGTAAATGCAGCTGGTCTCAGATGCACACAATGCAGAGAAAATGATAAATACAGTAACATTGCAATAAAATGCTGCTCATCAGTCAGTGCTTCAAAAACACAAACGATTCTATTCGTGCATACAAACACTTTGTGAGGAAAATGTCATAAGATGACACACACTCCAATGCCAGCCCACCGTTTTCTTTTATACTTTTTACACACGGCATCATTTTGTTCGAGTGGGTGTCAGCTCTCCCAGATGGCCCGGCTCTGTTTTGTTTCGGAGAGAAACACTTCAAGGCCTCTTAAACTCATCACAGACTATCAAAGAACTCAGACGTCGCAGACAAAATGTTACCCAGGCGGCTCGGCCTCTGAAGCTTCCGACTTGATTTCTCTGCAGCACACAGCGCCGGAGTGACAGCCGCCGCTGGTTTACCGGCTCTGAGTCACGTCTCCAGTCCATAAACACCTTCACTGGATCAGTTTGGCTCAAGGCGATCCATAATCCGCGACTGCTCATTTACCTTGTCAGCGAATGACTGACATTGACTGCGGCTGTGCTGAGTCATCCAAAAAAAAAAAAAAAAAAAAAAAAAAAAAAAAATCAAACTAAAACTAGACATTTTCCATGGGAATCCATTCAGAAGACAGAGAGAAGTTCGCTGTGAATGATTAATCAAAGCTTGGTATACTCGCTATAACTTGGTTCACCTTTCGCGGCCTCGCAGTTTCGCGGATTGTTTTAGTGCAATTTTGCATGCTTTTTTTATTTTTTTATTTATTTTTTATTTATTTTTTTATTTTTTTATACAGCACATTGTGTTCTGCGTCCTGATTGGCTAAGGGACTGTAGACCATTGTCAATCAATCTCCTCCGTGCCGTGTCTCCTGTACAGTACAGAATGCGTTCATTCTATAACACTGGATTTATTTTTCTATGAAGGTTTGAACTTTGAGTGTTTAAACAAGAGAGAAAAGTAGGGGTGGTGAAAAAAATCGATGATCGATTAATCACGATTATGTTGTGGATGATTATGAATCGATTATTAAATTTTTAAGAATCGATTATTTGGTGACACTGTTCTTCGCGCTTCACCAAGCCGATCAGCGATTCGCGCTCGATCCCCTCGCGAGAGGTTAGACAAACACTGCGAGACAGCAGAGGAAAGACACAGACGAGAAGGAGCGCGGTAATCGAGAATTGCTAATAATCGAAAATCGGTTGTTAATCGAATCGGGACCTCAATAATCGTAATCGAATCGAATCGTGAAATCACACAGATTAACCACCCCTAGAGAAAAGTGAGAAAATGTTAATGCCTGTCTGAGAAAAGTGTATAAAGTGTGTCGTGAGGGGTTTTACAGCCTTAAAACATCTAGAATAATTGTAAAAAATAAAGCTGACTACTTTGTGGATTTCACCTATTGCGGGTTATTTTTAGAACGTAACTCCCGCGATTAACGAGGGACCACTTTATACTGTGTTACTGAGTGAGTTTGGTGTCTGTTATGAGGCCGTCAGTCAGTCTGTTCATCTGCATCACTGACTGTTTGCAGAAAAGCCCATTTGGCCCGTTTGGCTTCCTTACTGGGGAAACCACAGAGTCCCCACTGCATCCATTTAGATCAGTGTAAATTACCCTCAGTTGTTCTTAGAGAGAGTGTGGCGTGTGTGTGTGTGTGTGTGTGTGTGTGTGTTGTTGAGGGGGAGGGGGTGTTTGCTGCCTGTTTGCCCAAGAGGATAACTGTCATCCATTATCACCACTGATGACAGCAGGCGTCGTTTAGCTGCAGTCTGTCGCTCTGCGTATGGACATATATGTTGGTTTCTGTGTCAGTGAGCAGCACACATACATACACCCCTTAGAGTGTGTGTGTATGTATGTGTGCTTGTGTGTGTGTGTGTGTGTGTGTGTGTGTGTGTGTGTGTGTGTGTGTGTGTGTGTGTGTGCGCGCATGTGTGGTGGTTTCAGTCTTGAGGTTGTGCAGTCGTAAGCACTACAGGACGGAGAGAGAGAAAGAGCTGATGGAGTCTGATGCTCCATGTGAGAGGAGAGGAAGAGGAGAGACGAAGGTCAGCTGCAGGGAGAAAACACAACAGGAAGGAGGGAGGAAGGAAGGACGAGTATAAACACTTGCAGCAAAATTCTAATTCAAATTCAAAGGGGCTTTGCTTTGGCATGGAAAACAGACGTTTACTTTGCCAAAGCAAGTGTGACATGAAAATTAAAAAGAGGAATTGCTGTTAGAAATATATACATATCTATCTATCGATCTATCTATCTATCTATCTATAAATCTATCTATCTATCTATCTCTCTCTCTATCTATCAATCTATCTATCTATCTATGTATTTATCTATGTATTTATCTATCTATCTATCTATCTATGTATTTATCTATGTATTTATCTAGCTATCTATCTATCTATGTATTTATCTATGTATTTATCTATCTATCTATCTATCTATCTATAAATCTATCTATCTATCTATCTATCTATCTATCAATCTATCTATCTATCTATGTATTTATCTATGTATCTATCTATCTATGTATCTATCTATCTATCTATCTATCTATCTATCTATCTATCTATCTATCTATCTATCTATCTATCTATCTATATCTAGACAGATACAGTTCATATCATCTCTAGATCTTCTTTTGGTCTGATCTATCTCTCTATCTGTCAATCTATCTGTCAATCTATCTATCTATCTATCAATCTATCTATCTCTCTATCTATCTATGTATTTATCTATCTATCTATCTATCAATCTATCTATCTCTATCTATCTATCTATCTATCTATCTATATCTAGATAGGTACAGTTCATGTCATCTCTAGATCTTCTTTTGGTCTGAAAGTTGGATGAAGGTTTACTCCCATCACACAGCAGAAAACATTTGAAAGGAATAGCATGAGAAGAGAAAGAGAAGAGAAAGAAGCGGCGGTAAAGAGTGGAGCAAAGGATTGTGGGAAAGGGGAGTGAGAGGGGTCACTGAGGAAAAGAGGGCGTTCATCATCCATCCTCTCCAAGGTGAGAGTCTGCAACCCACAATCCATCTCTGCAGCAGCTACAACAACAGACACACCTCAGCCGCTGTGGCAGATGGCAGCTGTGTCCTGTATATGGTTAGTGTGTGTGCATGTGTGTGTGTGTGTGTGTGTGTGTGGTTGCTCTCACTCTAAGGATTCATGAGACTAGAGCAGATACAAATGAAGAGGAGAGGATTGCACTGAATTAAGAGTTAATAGTGATGGATCGAGACAGGTTTCTCTCTGTGTGGAGATGAATGGGGCTGCGGAGCGTCACAGAGGCTGTGCCGCCCTGATAAGGTCACAGGTTCGATTCCCAGCGGCGGTCAACATCGCCATCCATCCCACTGACCTCTTACCTGGCAAAAGGTCAATCAAACAGCATCACATCAGTCGACATCACCAATCAAGCCATGTGGGTGGGACGTGGATTTCCTGTGGAGTTTCAGAGAAATAATGTCTGTGTGTGTGCATGTGTGTGTGTGTGTGTGTGTGTGTGTGTGTGTGTGTCCCTCCAGGAGAAAGAGGTGACCATCACCATGCCCAATGGGGAGACGTCAGTGGCGACGGTTCGGATCTGGAATGAGACGGTGTCCAATCTGACGCTCATGGCTCTGGGCTCCAGCGCACCAGAGATACTGCTGTCTGTCATAGAGGTACACACAACCACACACACACACACACACACACACAAGCATGTTCCATTCTCGCTAGCAGCATGCTCTTCACCCTTCTCTCTATCTTCTCTCTCACTTCATTTTGTCTTTTGCATCAACTTTGCATATCAACTTCACATTTCTGCCAATCTTTCCTCCAGCCGCTGGCTTCCATTCATTCCACTACGATATGAACATGAACTTTCAGAGCCTTCACACTTTCTTCACACCTGAATTGAAATTTGGAGTGGAGTGAAACATTCCCTCCTCCTCCTCCGCCACAGAAAATAGTCCCCGGGGAAACGTTTTGCTTTCCACAGCCAATTACCAGCTGTGTGGTTTCTGGATGTTGAGGACTTTGTTCGCTGCAGAAGCAGAACATTATAAGGCGGCTGCTTCAACCAAAAATTTGATATTTGAAAATGGATGGGTTAATGATTAGAGGGATGTGATTTTTAGTACTCAGATAGTAAATTGTCTGGTATGATCCTTTACTAACAACCTAAAATAATAAGAGCAGTGTTGGAGTATGTAGTGTCACCTTGTAGTTTGTGTAATTCATTATTAGTTACATTTTAATATTAGAATATAGTTGATTTACTTTTCTTTCATTTTGTTTATTTATTTCCATATTTTTATATACTGTATATACTTTTACATACTTTTAAAAATACTTTTGTAAAAAAAAAAAAAAAAAAGAAAAAAAAAAGAGTGGAGACAAGTGAAAATCTCACAGTGTCTGTTGGAGGTCACAGCAGAGCAACAGATGAGCCCAACGTTTTAAGATGATAATCATCCATATCCAATCATCCATATCTACACCAGCTGCTCTTGACATATTTGGCCATGAATCAGACTCTGAGCTTAATTTGGAGAAAAGTGAGATGCTTCCTCTGAGTGTGGCAGCTCATAATTTCCCTCTATGTATCACCTGATTTACCGCAGATGTTGGTTGTGCATATCTCTAATACATTTCAAGGCGTTAGAGGCCAGGACAGAGGAGGATTCTGGTCTTTCTGCTCTTTATCTCTCGCAGCTTGAGTTAATCCAGTTCAGATGAAGTCATCATTAAAATGCTCTCACCTTTTTCAAAGTCCAGTCATTTTCCTCCTCCAGTTATTCTTTTGTAAAATTGACAGCCTCATTTCAGAGTTTTGTCTGGAATATTAAAAAAAAAAAGTGCCTCATCCTGGTAGAGCTCTGTTTTAAAGACTGAAAACTCTCTCACTCTGCTGAATTTCAGGCTTTATTTTTGGGCTGCTGCCGCTTTGGCTTCAGTTAGGAGAGATCTCCCCCTCCCTCAGCCTCCTGTCAACCTGCTGCTCTGACAGCTCTAACTCACACCCCCGTCACTTCCCCCACCAGCCCCTACGCAAAAATATACATTTTAAGTGTGTGAGGACTCTGAGGATTTGGAAATAATTCAGTCGGCACTTTGTCTTGCAGTCATTCTCCCCCTGGCTCCTACAGCGTTTAATCCTCAATATTTTTCCATTATTCCAGGGCATTTATATTGAAAAGATATTCATATTTTTCCAATACCTCTCACAAAATTTCAATCTCCCCAACAAACAACATTTTTTCAGGTGCTTACACGTCTGCAGCTTTGTACAAAAAAATGTCCCCAATTTCCCAGCCAGGTGTGACTCCGTCTTTTCTTATCCCTCTGTTTCTTTTACCTCTTTAACTTCCTAGAGGATTTTATTGTTTTATTGCTTTTCATTATGATCTTAATGTGTCCTATTTTAAATGTGGCTTTTTGTTTTTAATACCCTTTTTTTTTGTAAAAGTTCTTTGAGCTGCATTTTAGGTTATGAAAGCTGTGCTATATAAATAAGGTTTATTGTTATCACTCTGTGCCTTTCATTTTACAATAAACAGGCCCTGCGTTCCAATACTCATACTACCA